>NW_022280121.1:585932-617681 GCF_004355925.1 Anarrhichthys ocellatus
CCAGCTCAAATCTCAAATGTCAATGTAAGCTAATCCAAGGAGTGTGTGAAAACCAGGAGGTTTGGAAAGAAACTCAAAGAACACTGTCTGAGCCCTTATTGAGTTTGACTGTAAACGTGTGGATGACTTCTGTGTTCATGATGACTGAGGTGTGGATGTTTGTGTGCGAAGAAGAAAAAAAAGTTTGTCCTTTTGAATTTCATGTGTCAAAAAAAAGAAAGCGAGGCACTTTGAAGGAAAGACTTCTTGCTTCTGCTGTAGCTCTGTTATTGTGAGATAACTGTTTGTCATTCATTGTTTAAAATGATGTCTTTACTTTTCTGGTAATGGGGGGGGAAAAAGAAGAAGAAAAAAAAAAAAGCGAATCAAGAAGAAAGTTAGAAACCAGGTTTTCCAGGAGGGATTTGCTTCCGGTTGCCCACACCTTATCTGTCTTCCGCCTATCCCAGCTGCCTGGCCACCCTAACACTTTCGAAGCTTTGGATTGTGAATTTACCAGTAAATGAATATACCTCTTCTGTTTTTCGCTATAAAACATTTAAGAAGTGCTCTTCGGTGAGCAGAGACTCTTACCGGGCTGCCGTGTTCCCATTTCTCGGGGGCGGGCGGGCGGGCCCACACAGGGCCGACTGCGGTCGAAATAGCTGTCGGACGCAAAAGGTTGTAGCTGTGCTTATTTCCCTGCTGGGGAAGTCTAACCAGTGCAAAAGCAGCTTTTTCTTTTTTATTTTGAACAGCGGTGTGAAACCTCTGCTGTCTTTGTTTTTTGTTTACTAAAATCATTAAAGTACTGCGTTCTTGTGAGGGTGGGTTGAGAGAATCAGACCGATGAATGAGTGATGAAGAAGAGCGGGAGGGTGATGATGATAAAGGAATGGTACATTTGTAAGTGGTTTGAGAGAAAGGAGTTTTTTTTTTTTTTTTTTTTTTTTCAAAACTTCTGACTGTCAGTTACTGACACTTTTTTAAATATGAAAATATCTGAAAAAAGATGGGGGGGGGAAAAAAAAAAATAAACTATCATATTAAATTGTTGTGTATCATTTGTAGTTTTCTCCTAAACAATTCAATTTCACTGCATCATCAAAGAGATTGTAGATGCGGAGAAGCCTCAACAGTCACAGCACAATCAGTTTCACCATCAGCTCACTTCCACTGTTCAGTTGCACAAGTACAGGAAATGAAACCCATGGCAGCGTGACTCATGAAAAGACATTGTTATTCTAACACCTTGTTCCAAAGTACACTCAGCTGTTTGATAATAAACTTCATCAACAGTAAGCTGAACTCAGTTTGTCGTTCAGGGGCTTTTTCACGCGAGTTACATTTTACTGTATGAGAACCATGTGACTCACTGGGAACTAGGTCATGCTCCCTGTTCCTGTGGTGCGGTCATGGTCAAAGTCTCTTTGTTCATGACTAACATTTGGATTAAGATAAGGGGGGGTTCTTTGTAGGAACTTTTACCTCTCTTACCCTTTTGCCTCCTCGTCACACCTCACTGGGAAAAATCCCTCGCTTCCCAGATGAGGCGGTCTGAAGTTCAGGGTGTTTCCCCTTCGAGGCCACAGAAGCCTGTCGATACACAATCACCAGGAGAACTCCACTGGCAGAGCTGCCTTCACATTTCGGTGGCATTCACAGACTACACGTGGAATAGGACACTTCAGTTAAGGAGGCTTGATATCAGCCGGCCAACTGTCCTTCATATCAACCTGAGAACATCTATGTAGAGAACAACGTTTGTTATTAGCTTTGGCTAATGAATTGTTTAGGGTTTTTGAAAACATCAGCTTGTCTTGTGGTTGTTTTACAGTCAATATTGTGAAAACTGGAGGAACTTACAACAGTTTTTTTTTTTTTTATACATTAAGCGCTGTTTTGGATTTGTTTCGATGTAATAACGATGTGGTTTTGAAATGCTGTACTGAAGGCTACTTGCTGTTACTTGTAAGCACTGCCTGGCCCCATATCTGTGTAATAATAAAGGCTTTGAGAAGCAAGAATGTTTTTCCACCTACTTTATTATGTACAAGTTCCAATGTCACACAATCACCAGACAATAAACGATTTACTTATTCTAGGTCAGTCATCTGTTTTCAAAACTACATTCTCATAAAAGAGCCTTTTACAACACGGCGAGCTTACAAAGCAGATCAAGTCTGTTACATAAATGTGCAAAGAGCTTGTATTAAATTATCCCTGTAAATGTGAAAGTACCCAGAAATGAAGGCATCACCTGCTTCCCCCTTGAAAAAGAAACTGCAGACGTTTACAGCCACTGGAGGTTAGTGTTTAACAGTTATTATGTGGACTCTGGGTTAAGTATTTAGGAGTTTAAAACAGTGCTACGGTTTCTATGATAACATGAAACTCTTAACTCCTTGTCCCATTTTGTCAGGCTGTCTGGTCCGGAGGCTGGAGCGTCTTCATCAGTTTGTGAGCGACGGGAAGGAACTCTAACTCCCAGCATGCCCTGTGGAAGTCCCTCATGTCTTCATTCTCTATCCACTTCAGAGCCTCCTCTTCATCTAACACAATTAAAAAGAGTGGACAGAGGATGAGAGAGCGTAGTTAGAGGCTTCAGGTTTATTATGAGCACCTCTCGGTGACAGGTTTTGAGTTCAGGCAGCTCCCAGATGTGACCACGGAGGTTTTATGTTCGTGACGGTGTGGCCCTCCCTTTCCTCTGAGGGTTACTGATGTGAACAAGAGCATGTTCTTTCCAGCATGTCTCCCCCCTCCCCTTGTTATGTAAGAATTAGTAATAACACTGAGTACCAACCTAAGTATATGGTGAGGATCTCCAGCAGTGACTCTCTCTCCTGTGTGTCCAGCAGCTTCTCTGAGCCACCGCTGATCATGTTCCACAACGCCTGACAAACCTGGCCCACCAGCTGCCAATCACCTGGTCCGAAGTCTCTCAGACAGTCCACAAGCCTGATCACACACACACACACACACACACACACACACAGGCGGACACACATCGCGTGACTCGAGGGAGAGGGATTCACATGACCGGCAGGTTTGTGGGCATTAGCTCCACTTCATTGGACCTACATCTGAAAGAGGACTGTGTGTGTGTGTGTGTGTGTGTGTGTGTGTTTGAAGGGGAAGTAAGAAATGAAATGTTCCATCAATGCTAACTTTTGGGAGTGAGAAGCTAGCGCTAGAAGATCATCTATACTTTATTTGTAGTTATACTTAATTGTATCACTACTGTAAACAAATAACATCACGTTTGTGATGATTATTGGCATCTTGTTCATGTCAGTGGAGTTGTTAAAATTAAGACCATATTTCCCCCAAAAACAGTTTACTCTCTGTTGCAACTGATATGTTTGCAAAAGAATTCCAGAAAGCATTAGTTCAGTTTGATATTAAAGGAATAGTTCAACATTTTGGGAAAGACATGAAAACACAACCTTTTCTTGCCGAGAGATAGACGAGAACATGATAACTGCTGAATATGAAGCCAAGGCCAGCAGCCAGTTAGCTTAGCTTAACATAAAGACCAGAAACACTAACAGGAGGGGAAACAGCTAGTGTGGCTCTGACCAAAGGTAATAGTACTATTTCGGTATAGATTAATCTAAAAACAATACAATGTGTGAATTAGTAAACTTTAGAAGAGATGGATTTGGTTTCCTTCAGACCGAGGCAGGTTAGCTGTTCCCTCTGGTTTCCAGTCTTTATCTAAGCTAAAATAAGCTAAGCTAACTGTCTCTTACCCGGAGCTTCATATTTAGTGCAAATACCTGACGGTGGTATCGATCTTCTCATCAAATGCTCAGCAAGAAAGGGAATAAGCGCACAATTGCAAATGTCAACTATACTTTGACAAACAGTTGACCAACTGGCATAAAATGTAGAATACAATAATTATGGTGATATCTCAAAATGATATATACGTTACGGGTGTGTGTAAGATGCTCTTACACACACACACACACACACACACACACACACACACACACACACACACGCCCACATGAACAGACTCCTAATCTCTAGTTGCATTAGTCCTTACTTGGCAATAGCCCCCTCCACTGAGAGACTGGCCCTGTTGGGAGGGTCCTGAGCCAGGTTGGTGAGGACCCCGCAGGCTGAAATACACATCTCAGTGCTTTTTGAGTCGAGCAGTGTCACTACAAACTGGTGCACTGAGGGAGAGAGAGCGGAGAAAGATGATGTGAGGGAGTAGATGAAAGTAGGGCAAAGATAAGAGAGGGCAGCTATCGCCAGAGTCAGCTGGCAAGTTTATAGTGACTGTAGCTGGCCTTGCAGATAAGTCCAGACTAAACATGACACAGTATGCAGATATACTGTACTGGGCATTTCTGTGTCAAGGTACCCAGTATTCTGTATCTGTGCTTGAATGATAAGATTTAGGCATATTTACGTACGCCTTTTAAAATTAATTTCTGTGTATTGCTAGGCCTAGATCCTTTTTGATACTAATATGGCAACTCTTAGCTCTAGCTAACTTTCCAGAAAGAGTTAATGAATACTTTATGGCTTAAACAAAATAGGAAATGAATATAGTCTCATGATGGAGGGTTTTTTGTGTGTCTGTTGATGTTTGTGTCCAGCATATACCGTTATTTTGCATGATAAAGTCCCGTACATCCTTGGACTGTGACAAATTTCCATATGCACAGGTGGCCTCAAGCATGGCGTCCATGCTGGAGCAGAGCACCAACTTCAACATCACTGAAATAAAAAGAAAGAGTGGGCAAAGGAAAAGAGAGAAATGGGGGTGTGAAAGGGGGAGGGAATTGAACAACAGCAGGGGAGGGGGAGGGGGGGGGGGGGTTGCAATCAGCAAAATACACCTGTTGTTTTTATTTTTCATCTCCACATCAAAGTCTTTTAGTCTTACACTTTGCCATGGTGAGTTGACTGCGTCTGAATACAGAGCTCTCCTCCTGGTAGAAGGACAGGTTGTTGATGGTGGCAGCCACATTCACCAATAGCTCCTCGCTTTCCTGCACACACCTCAGCTCTGTGTCACAAAAACACAAAATGAAAAGCCACTGCTAAGCTTAACCTTGAATGAACATCATTTCTAATAGAGATCTTGAAGTAAATGTACAACCAACAGAGGGAGCATCCACACTGAACAGGCTTTCATTTACGAAAGATGTCTGCCCTCTACTCTCTCATTCTGGTCACTAGTCTCAACATAATGTGAGAGATTATAATCACTTTCTATTGCCTTGTAAAGAACTTGTGCATTCACAGAGAACTCAAAATACACAGCTCTTCACATTTTAATGACCAACCCGGTGAATCCAGGTGACAGCTTTACTTCCTTTTATGTTGATGAAGAGGAGCAGATTATAAATATAATAAATAGAACTATTATAGAACTATTTAAATATGATAAATACATGCATAAATACAGCCTTTGCATATTACAGCTTGGGCCACACTGATGTGACACTGTGACATTATCATAAAAGTGTCTGTTATCTATGGTTTTTGCTTGATATAGACAGTTTGATCATGAGCTGGCATACATACAAAGGTCAATGTGACCCAATCCAACCAGCCGTGACACTGTGAGCGACTTGGAAACTGAGTCTGCTCCTGATATAGCAGCAGATGTCGTGTGCTCAGTCATAAATCGCGGATATTGCGGTCGGCGTCAACAGGCGGCTGTGTCACATTGAATTTTGTTTCTGTTTCTGACTGGAAATGCTGCTTTGTTGTGTGCCCCCCCAAAAATAGCTCTGTAAAGCGGCACGGCCTGTCATGAACTTGATCAAAACAGGAGATGGATCAGCCAACCCCGCTCTTTCACTCTTTTATCCGCTACTGAGATTTTGTTTTCTGTATCCAGCTGTCACACCAACTCCATCATCTCCCCCATTCAATTATTTTAAGGTTCTGTCTTCATTTACTTAATTTCATTCTCATCTTACTCTCTGGCATAAATCTCAAACCCCTCTTTATTTTGAGGGTTGACTTTCTTCACCAATTTGACCTCTGTTGGGTTTATTTCATTTTCTCTCCCAACTGCCATGACGTGTGTAGGAGGCAGGCAACAGACAAATCGAGAGTTTCACAACCACCTGCGTATCAGTTCAGCCTGTCTTGAAACCATCTAACCACATGGGAGAATTTCACACACACAAACCAAGTTGGCTGTGAGATGTGACAGAACATCCTGCAAATCCAGTGAAGCGCTTTGCTCTGTCAGTCTTGAAGAAACAACAGGTAAACCGAAAGAGGATGTGCATTGAACGAAAAGCACTGAAAGGAAAGCGAGCAATGAATTGAACAGACAAATGAGGAGCGTGTTTTCGACTTGTTCCCAGCACAGGGGAAGTGGTTGGGTGCTTAGCAGATACTGTACTCACAATGCACAAAACAGCTATTTTTAAACTTCAGAACTCCAGATTTTCACACACTGCTCCCTTTGTATGACAGAGATATAACATGTACAATAAGAACAAATCTAGAAACGTGATTGGCGTACATCTTCTACTGACTGTATCTTCTATTTTTCAACTTAAGTAGTTTAATTAAACATAGACTGCTCACCAAGTGTCTCCATCAGCAGCTGAATGCAGGCTGTGTGGGTTGCCAGAGCTGGACCTACAGCCGGGTGGATGCACATGTTTGCCAGCACCCTGACCAGCTTTACCAGCACGTCCTCGTCCTGCAGCACTTTCACTGGAGGGGCCTGAGACTCGCTGTGGGAAGGGGGACCTTTCTGTGGTTGTGTGTGTGGTGAGCTGTCTCTACGCTGGTAGGCGTCGTACAGCTGCAGCAGTGTGTCCATGCAGCCCTCGCACTGAAAGAGCTGCCATCGAGCCTCGTCGCTTTTGGCCGTGAGGTTCCCGAGGGTGAAAAGAAGGCGCACAACGAGGTCCTGTTGGAGAACGGTGAAGAGTACTGCAGTGGTCTATGTGCATCTTTGTGCAATTATTTTACTTAGTGGATTAAAGTAAACCAACAAAAAAAATGTGTTCAGTTTCTTTATCTTGCTGAAAGGCCAGACTGCATTGGGAAAAGTTACTTGGCTTCAAACATTGTATACAACTTATCCACTTTTTCTCGTACAGCATTTTAACGTATCCAGTGCTAGAGGTAAATAGTATGCAGATAGTAAAGGACATATATTTTGAGCGTGTTTGTACAAGTTTCTTTTATCTATCACATGAATGGATAGTTTAGGGATGCAACTAAAAACAATTTCATTCCTGTCTGTGCATCTCCCTCATCCCTTGTGTTTCTTGCTGGTTGTTCTCTCTCTCTCTCTCTCTCTCTTTCTCTCTCTGTCTGTGTGTGTTTGTCTGGACGTGGCTCTCCATTCTACTCTTGCTGCCAGTCAACCCGCACACCTGCAATCCATCCACTCATCTATAGCTCTGGCAGTATATGTATCAAGGCTCTTCACTCCAGTTTTCACCAGATCGTTCAGTTCACCAATGTGGAACCAATGCTACGGCCAAAGTAAGAGATCATGTTTAGTAGCTTCTTGTGTTTGTGAAAATTCTTGAACCGGCTCAGCTTCCCAAACTCCAACTCACCAAGATTTCTAAGTATGTCTTTGAACTGTTGCCAGCTGCTGTCTTATTCTGCTTATTCTTAAATTAAACACTTCCTTACACCAGTTTATGATCCCACTGCTTAAGACTATGTATTCAAATGTCTTGTTTTGTCCGATCAACAATCCAAAAACGAAAGATATATAATTCAAAACAGAGAAAAAGCTGGAACCAGCAAACTTTTGACATTTTTGCTTAATGGTTATGTTGAAGAAAATCCTCATATAACTTGTTATGTTGAAGTTAGCACACTCTGGTTTCGTCAGAACATTCCTTGAAAGTGGTAAAGGCGCGCCAGACAAATTGGAATATATATATATATATATATATATATATATATATATATCATTCCAAACATTTCCCGTACATGTATCACTTGTCCTGCCAGAATGTCATCTTGACCTAGACGAGGACATGAGAGCATGACATAATGAGGAGAGATGTGCTGTGTTTGTGTTTGTGACTTTAGACTATAAGAGTAAGCTGTAAGAACTAATACTTTGGATTTGTTGAGTGTTACCTTGTGTACATTAAAACGCTTCCGCTGGTTGCAAACTCCAACTACTACGTCTCTTCTCGTCATTCCTGCCACAACAGTTATAATAAAATATTTATATATAAATTTAGTATATTTAGTATAGTATATTTACTGCATGTTCTAAAAAAAGGATCTCCCCCAAGAGTGTTCCTGAGCACTGCAGAAAATGAATCATTCAGTCATCATTAGATCCTATGAGATTTAATGAGTAATTTAAGCTCACCAGCCACTTGACCTGCAGCATAGCGAGCCTGCCCTGTCAAGTGTCACTCATCTCCCCCAGAAGGTCCATAGCTGTACATGTTTGAAGGTAACTACACCCTATCGTTTCGATGAGTTATCACACACTTGCAGAGGAAACGGTGACAAATGACACCTTGTGCGTCACTCTTGTACCCAGACTCTTAGTAAATAACATGAGGAGCAGGTGAGCTGAGAACACACTATTTTCTTCCATAAACCAGCAGTGGAATTGGTATTGGGACAGAACGGGATGTCCCGGGACTAGGTGCTTATTACATGTATTACTCTCCAGTGTGTGTGTGTGTGTATTTGTAGGCGTGGGCGTGTGTTTATTTTCATTGAGATTAAGAACACATGTCAGTCATGTATGATTGCCAAAGTCCCACCCTTTTCTTCTGTTCCAACTCCTCTTTTCTATGACTCCTCCCCTCAACCTCTGTATCACCTCTAATGTATTTATCCGCTCACGCTCACCGCATTCTTTTTCTTGTTCTCCTCCCTCCCTCCGCCCCTTTTGTTGACTTACTCAGGCCCTCCTGGGACGAGTTAATGTCAAAACACACGCAAGAATAAGACCCGAACGCTTCGTGCCAATGGACACAATGTTCTTGGACTTGAGGCACATAAACAACTTGCTCTGGGGGTAAACATGTTTAGTGGATATCATCATGGACACCTGACAATCTTGTCTTCACACACAGACTCAAACACACACACGCAAGAGAAGGCCCGTGGACTCACCTGTTTTTGGTGATGTTTGTTCAGCAGTTCTAAAAATAGTTGGTAGCAGTTGGGGGTCTGGGCCAGAGCGAGGCGGCACTCCGAGTAAGAGGAGAGTTTACTGAGGGAGAGATGGGACAACAAATACCACTGACTATTCCACTCACTGACTGCTCCGCTATGTTGACTTAATTTGGAGATATTAAATCAAGTGTATAGCTGAAATCTACTGCATTGCATTTATTCTGAAGCAAGAAATGCAGTGCATCAGTGGAATAAGTTGAATGATGAGGGACCGATACAGCTGAGCTCAAGTCGGGTGTCTGTCACACTTCCAGCTTAAATTCCATGTGAAATATTTTGCCTGCAAGTACTTAAATAAATAAATAACACATTCTTCTTCTTGACAGTTAAATGTTACTGTTTTTTTTGACAAGCAATAAAATGCATTACTGCTTACTTCAGTGTACTCAAAAGGTTTTGCTGCAACAGCCTTACTTGGTCTGGTATGACCAGTAGCTGAAGGTGGCTAATATTAGCTAATGTTGGCAAGCTTTAAGTAGATCTAACTGTGTAACTGACATTACAGAGTCAGTTTGCTCACCTGAGTCTTTGCAGTTGCACTACTGTTACACAAGTTGCATCGTCTCCCTTTAAACTATTGTACATGTGTATTTTCTCTCCGAGTACCTGCATATACAGTCACATAAGACCCAGTTTTACAATATGTCAGATTAGTGTAACCTTGGAAGTGAGTTTTGTAAACTGTTGGCACAGTTTTTTATTTGCTAGGAGCTTTGTGTGACTTAAAAGCACCTTACTGATGTAGTGTCTAACTCTGAGTCACCAACACAACATCTTACTTTTGTTAGTTCTAGTTTAGATGTGATTGTTTTGAATAGACCAAAGGTCCTAACATAAACTTTACTTCAAACTGCGCATGCAGTAGCCTTTTCTTTGCATGTACGTCGTCACAATTAAATTCATTCGCACATTCAGAACTCTACTGGAAAAGCTAAAAAACGATTACATTACAGCAACTGGCAACTAGCTGTGTCACTACCCTACCGTGTTTTTGTTACGATGCGGACACAAAAACAGATGTATAATTACTTTGCCAAAGGCTATGTTTCTCTGGAAACACTTGTTTTGCCAGACCAAATTACAAACAAAGACTCCAAGTTAGAGGAAAAAAGAAAGCAGGGGAGTTAGACGCAAAGTTACTGCTGGGGTTAGAAAGCTGAATGAAGGGCTGTTTTGATTCAGCTCACAACAGGTTATGATGGTTTGTGTTAGTGAGCTGAGGAGAGCAGTAGGATGATATAAGGAAGAAATGATGCTGATGGAAGTGCATGTGTGATACCTGTATATTCTGGAAATGTTGGTGCAGATGTCCGGGTCTCTGCGGTGATGACGCAGCACCACACAGAGCTCTGACAGTATAGAGAAGGAGATGAAGAGTGGACGGGAATCAGGGTGATCTGCAAGGTTCCTCAAGGTTGCTGTCAGCTACAGGGGTCAAAGGTCAACAGAGAGAAGCGTGTGAGTGTTGGATGGCAAGAAGAAAATGTACACAAATGTACTTGCTATATCAAAGCGTTGATATTTAGGCCAGTGGTGTGTTTCAGTGTTGTGGTATTGTGCTGGTCATATGCTCATTCAGGCTGGCCGTTGGCCCGTACAGGATGTCATACAGCAGAGCGACCGGAAACCATTCAGGATGGACATAAATCCTTTTATCATAAAAAGGGAAACAGTCATTTCCAACGCACGGCAGCACTGGGCACTGGGTTCTGGAAAGTCCTAGTCTGTGTGTTTCCCTTCTTTAACAGCATCATGAATTGTGTTAGATATCAAATGAAGCGCTGGATCAAGGCGTTTGCTTGAGCCAACTTGTGCAGTTAGCAGTAATCATTTTCGGAAGAGTGAAGCACTGTGTGTTTTAAAATGAAGTGGCCAGGCCAGCAGAGAACACATACCAGAAATAAAAAAAATTGTTAAGTCTACATCAGCCAACAAAAACACGAAGAACATTATTTAAGTTGTTTTTCCTTCATATTGACCTAGTACATTTTTTTTAACTCGCGTAGTCAAACTGTAGAGAAAGTATGTCTATTATTTAATAAACAGGAGTAGATGCTTCCACAAGTAGTGATACAAAAGCTATTGGTTACATAAAATATCTAATAAATCATTCAAAACTATTTAAAATATCCTTTAAAACGTTGCCAGCAGTGCTGAGTGTGACACACCTGTACAAGGACGTGCCCCACTATTGTGAAGTTGGTGTCTTCAGCTGTGCAGAGCCTCTGGATGAGTTTCTGAGCCACACCGACACAGTTCTTGTCTAGCAGGAGTCTGAGGATTGCACTGTTTCCTGAGAGAAATTTCAGAGTCCCAACACAGTACAGCAGAGCTTCTCCAGATGAGGACACATCCTTGTTGTTCAAAATGCCCAGAAATGAGTCTAGACACAAGAAAAATCAAACGTTACCTTCCATACTGTTGAGAAGAAAAACATTGGCAATCTTTAATGACCTGGTAAAGAGGTTCCATAGTAAATGACCAGACACAAATATGACCAAACATACTGTATATAGAACGAACAGATGCTCTTGGAGCAGCTCATATGCCAGACATAAACAAAAACATTTTTGTCTAATAGTGGGAAAATCTACATCAGCCAACAAACACAGAAAGTAGATTATTTAACATTGTGTTTCTTTATAATGACACAAAATAACTTTGTGTTTTTTTACTCACATATATTTTAGCACACAGGACTTGGTACAGAATAGGAAACCTAAGCTAGATCCCCGTGACCTAGAATAGCGTTCACCTATGATAGTATGAGAGTTGTTCTGGAAGAGGATGTCGTTGCTTTCACTGCGGCTGATCTGGAAGATGAGCTTACAGATGTTGAGCAGGTTGTTTCCACTGACACACAGCTAGGGAGAAAAATGCAAAAAATCAAACACACAACTTTAGTATTTTGTGCCCATATGCCCTGGATGCCCGAGCGATAGTGACTTAGTGGCAGACGTGCTGACACCCACACAGACACAGACGACTCACAGCAAGGCAGAGCTTGGCGATGTGCAGGTTGAGCTGGGCAGAGTTGAGGTCGACGAGGCGGAACAGTGTTCGAAGTATCCCTGACCTCCTCTTACAGCGTCGGCCGAGCATGTCCGCTTCTGCCAAGGTGCCATGGAGACCGTCACACAAATCACACAGTCGGTCCACCGAGCCCTCAGAGCTGCCTGGCATCGCTGGAAGCCAGATATTGCAAAAGACAAAAAATCATGTCAAATTCAGGGCAGCATGTCAAACATTCACAGAGAAAGCAAACATCCCAAAATGAAAATACCCTCCTGTGTGTGTGTTGGCAAGGGTGTGTCCATATAAATACAGATGATTGATGTTTTGTGTATCTTGTATGGTATGTATGTGCAATATGCTTGGGCTCTACTGCAAGGTGTACATTTATCATTAGCACGAGGAACATGAGGTTAAATCCTCAACATCAATAATGCCTTGGTCAGCAGTAAAATAACATTCCCCTCCCTTTTCTAAGAAGCAGCTTTTTGTTTCAATGGTCAAATGCAGGGGAACAATTCTGCAACAGGCAGCTGTGATCTTGACGCAGAGGAAGAGAAAGGGTGGAGTCTTTTCCTTGTTTTTGAGGTAAAATAAATGTTGTCCTTGCAGAAATAACAGGGTTTGGCCATTTCTAAAAAAGGTTGGATGCAGCCTCACTCTCAACATTTCACTGCATTTCTCACTGAATCTGAAAGGTGTTTTGTGCATGAGCCAGAAGGCACTTGGTACAATAAATATTTAATATTTATCTTTCAAATGAATTTTCCATTAAATTTGTAGAGTGTTAAAATATTTACAGCCATGTATTTCATTTCATGGCTGCCAGACTACAGTTTCAGGCTAAGACAATTCTGCATGGATGCCAAACAAATTACTATTTTGTTTGCCTTTCTTCGGTGGTTGAAGTGACAGTGCTCTTTCATTTTGTGAGACTTCATGCATGACTATCTGCCAATGCTAAAACCTGCTGGTTGAAAATGAAATGTAATAAGGAAACATAGACGACTAAGAGAAGCTTACCTTTAATAAAAAAAAGACCAAAATCACTGCACCAACATTATTTTAGATTAGTCTCAGAGACTTTCTTCAGCCCAAAAGAAAAAAAAACAACATTGAAAAGTGATACTGTGAGTGAAGTTGGTGACAGAAATGTTATATTCTTTGGATCAAATGAATGGACCTGGTCAAAACTAATGCATGTCACATGTTTGCACTTTTTTTTATTGTGTTTCTAATTGCATTGCCCACACTACCTGCAGCCACACTCTCTAGTTGTTGGAGACGAGGCACAATCATATTATTCCACACCAATGACTCTGCATCGTCCACTGTGCTTGTTGTGTTGACTCCGTTCCCCTGCTCTGAAATGTGAAGAGAGAATTGAAGTCAGCCAATTACCACAACCCAACACAGACAATGGTTCACAAGTTCACCATCTTAAAATAAAACAGCAGGAAGTTTGATGCCACAATGAAAGGTCACCATCCACAGTTACACTTCCTCTGATTTCTGTTTCTGTGCTGAAATAGTCTGCTTGTGGGCATTTGAGTGTGTGCACGTGTGATGAAAACACATGTGCATGCATGTTTGTGCATGCAAATGTCTGCAATCTCACACGCCATGCAACTTTTTTGTTTAACATTTGCATACCCCCTTTCATGGTGTGGTGCAGGAAACTGTTGTGGCCCAAACCAACAGCTCTCTGAGCTATTGGCTGGCTGCCTCTCATGGTGGAAAATGAGGCTCTTAGCAACAGCACCCCAATCAAAGTTTGACATTCAAGAAGGAGTGTTCAGTTACTGAGGGAGAGGTGTGCCTATGTTGCTTGTGAAATCCCATTTCTGGGCTCAAGTCTTAGTATAATTTGACACACTTGATTTCAGTTTGGCTATAGACATCATCGAAAATACAAGTAAAATCACTGAATGGTTGAGTGGTATGTCAGGAAAAGCTGTACCTATACTTTACATGCTGTACAAAATGTACCATTCATGTTAAATATGTAAAATAAAAAAGCCTCGAAAGAGGTTCAATTAGTATATCTGGACAAACCTGTTCTCCGTCCTGCTGTGCTCTCTGTGAGTCTAACGCCTGAGTCAACACCGGGCTGCTTTATTCTACTGTTGGCACAGAGAAACACAAGGACAGTGTCCAGTTACATCACAATTTGGAAATGAGTCATGCAGTATGTGACTGCTGACTAGTTTAGTTTCATTGAATTGACTTTGGGAGCTCATGTGGACATTAAGGTAATAGTAAAAAAAAGAAAAACAAAAATATTTAAAAGGATGAATTGTGTCAAAGAATACTTCTCCATGAAAAGATGCCGACTTTATATTTGGTCAACAAGGCTACAGGAGTATTTTCATCAAGAGCCACTAGGTGTCCCTGTTGCAGCAGAGGTTGAGACGTGTGTGCCGGCGCCGTTATCTCTCATGTGCGTATGTCTGTTTGTATATCTGCATGCAGATACACGTGTATGTTTGTTTGTGCGTGACTGCTTGTACGTTTTTGTGTGCGTGTGAATCTTTGTTTCTGTGCAGGGGTGTGTAGCGTTGTGCATCACAAACTGCAATCCCCAACAGACAGGAACTAAGATCTTAGCTTTGTGGGCAGTTTGGTTAAAGCTGTTCATGCTTTGTCACTGTGAGCCGTCTCCACAGCCTCACCGCCTGTGTGCAGTAACCGTAAAGTGCTTTAAAAACACACCCCTTGTCATGCTATGCTATGCGTTGTGGCTTTCCCTCTGCATGTCACTGTTGCATCTTACTCTTTGCATGTCACTGTTAAGTCTGCAGATACAAAGAGAATGACCAAATGCAAGAACAAAGTCTGTAAAACACGACAGGCAGTGTGTCTTATGACTAATTACTATGTGACCAACTGAGAAAATAACTATTAATAAATAGATAAACACAAGCAGCATGGTGAGTCGTCCTAATCACTGCTATAACTGTAAGATTTACTTCACAAGTCCCACACTAAAAAGTGACTCAATCATAGAAAATATGGAAAAGTGTAATCACTCCTGTCAAAGACAGACATTATCATATCATCAGGACTCCGAAGCTTCTACAATGACACTAGTACAAAAGGCTGACTCTCAGCTTATTGAGCTTTTACACTCAAGTGAGCCTAATTTCATGGTTTTGCTGACAGGTATGAGACAGAAAATGGCCCTAGCTATTGTAAAAATGTCTCCTTTTCATTCCATTGGAGCATCACCAACAGGCGCTGCTTGATCGCATTATCAGTAATATACAGTGTGCGGGTTTGACTACAGAGTGCACTTTCATTTTGGTGGAGATTTTAGTGATTGGTGTAAAGTGGCACACAGGGCATATGTAGCAGGGGAGCTGGCCAAGGCCTGTTGCAGTGAATGTCAGAGAGGGGGCTTTGGCTCTGTATGATAGGATTAAGAGCCTGATAATAAGGCCTCTTTGTGTGGTGCTGCATTCTCTGAGACATGACCTCATCCCTGTCTTAGGCCTGGCCAGTGCACTGCAGTCACAACACACACTGCTGCCAGCCTTGCCCAGATGGGCACCCAAATCTAATAGAGAGCCATTTGGAGCTATAAAGCTCCGGCTTATTGGAGAAAAAGTACCTAGTGGATGTCTAATCTCCCTTATCTTTATATCTCATCCAACTCCTCATATTAATCTGTCATGCTGTGTCTACTTTCACTTGCAGTCCGTGTACTATCTCTGTGATTTTCACTTTGTTTGTCTCTGTCTAATGTACCTTTTTAGTAGATCGTTGCAACAACAGTGCTTCAAAAACTCTGACCTGACACCAATCAAGAAGTCTTTAATCTTAGCTTCTTGAATCATGAATTGACCGCAGCCTGACCTCTTGGGACTTCTCTTTGTCAGCAACAAGTTACATAAACATTGCATGTTAACTTGGCTTGTGAGGGAGGTGGTGGGGGAGGTTGTGCTGAGGGCAATAGCCCAGATTTCCTGTAAAAGTGTTTTATGGTCCGTCCCCCCCTCTACAGCCTCAGCTGCCCCACCCAATCGATAGTCGGATGGATTGTAACGACAGCCCCTGACACCACGCCCAGAATTATGCCCCTCGTTCTGACACACAGCTGATGAGGTCGGCAGAAATAAGCAGCTGTCTGTACTGTGAAAGTGTGAAAGCCGACACATGATAGTCATGACAGATAGAGGTAGTTTCACTGAAAATGGAGCTGGATTTCACTGTGACCAAGATATAGTGTACAGTAAATAATATGAGGTTTTAAAATGGGCTTGAGTGTCTCAAGTTGAAGAATTTTAAATATTGGTTGCTGGCCTAACTAACTTCATCAGCTGTCAGGGATGGTAGCTGAATGTATTTAAAATAACAAGACATGTCAATCAATAGGAGAGCAATAGCCTGTGTTTTAACTTTTGTTAACTTTTGGATCATGTGTTAAGCATAGCACAAAAAAAACAAACACTTATAATGATATCAGCCTTACTAAGGTATATCTCTGGACCAAAACGGGAAATGCAAAGAGATAGGCAAGAAAGCAAGGAGGAGGAGGAGGAGGAGGATTTAATGAAAGGCAAAAATGGAAGGCACAATCAACTCCATCTTGTAATGGCTACCACTGCAACCTTTGTGTGCCTATAAATCTTCAAGTCATTGTCGCACTGTCACTTGGGGTGGGGGTTGGGGGTTGGGGGGGGTGGTAGGCAAGAGAGAAGGACAGATCTTGCAAGTCAAACAGAAGCCTTTCCGTACCTTTCACTTGCTGTTCTGCGTAGGCCTGGTTTGTGGGGACCACTGCGGACCTCGGTGTGGTCTGTACTGGGGAGTCGTTTAGCTGACAGCTGCTTTTGTGCTGGGCCTGGATTTAATCGTTCTTTCACTAAACACACAGAAAGGATGTGGTAAGTTATTTACAGGTTGCCGCTATATGCTGCAGTATTGTTGGTGCTTGTTTCACTATAAAAGTACATTTGTAAACTATATATGCACATGTACTCAATTCAAAGATTTCCAAATTCAGTCAATGCTTTTAAACATCCTCATTATCTATTTCATTGCTCCAAATAGCAGAGCAGATTTGCAAGACAAGGTTTGAGAGAGAGAAGGAGAGCTTTCATTTCCCACTCAAAACAGTAAATCACGTTTTTCACCCAGCCCAACCAGAGAGAATGTAAATCAGGAATAATGTCGGCACGTGAATGGCTCCATTCATTTCCTCGAAAACTGCTCTGGCTCTAGTCCTTTACAGGGATGCAACGAGTGAAATAAATGGAGTGTGTTTTTTTTTAAAATTGTCTACCTGTTTAAAAAGTGCACCATCTAACCACGTCTATATTAGGTAATAATAACAACTGTACTTTTATCTACCATCTTTTCTCTCTTGATCTTACAGAAATATGTTTTCCTTACTGTCTTTGTGTCCCTCTACAGGAGACAACGTGGTGAGAGATCCAGCCCTGAGGAGGCGTGCCCGCGTCCCTCGCACCCCCTTCTTCACTTCCAGTGGGGCACTGGGGGTTTTAGGAAAGGCCTTGAAGGGATCCTCAACATCACAGAGGACTGGAAACTTTGGCTTCTGGTACCACACAAATATATCAGTGGAATATGATGGTGTGAACAATGAGCCACAACTTGAATCCACAAATGAAACTTATTATGTCTACAAAGAGATTATTTTGGTTACTCATGTATTCCTATTTTTTGATTTCATATATATTAACATAATAATCCCATTTATTAAAATGAATATGCTTTCATGTTGGTGTACAGAGGCGTGTTTACTCCACATCCTTTTTTTCAGTTTTCATGGTAATGCTAATAATATCAAAAGATGCAAATATGTTACAACAAATAACACCTTAATTTAAAACTTAAATACTATCTGAACTACCATACTGTATAAAGGTGTGTGTGTGTGTGTGTGTGTGTGTAAGATAACTTACATGGTCTAAAGGAGAGAGGCGTGTCCCTGAACCTGGCCTCGAGTCAGGTGCATCAAAATTTTGAGCATGAAGACTGAGGAGTGAAAAAAAAAGTAAAATTACTTCAACGAGTCATATGTGACCCACAGTTGATCTCAGGACCTGAAAAAATGAAGGAGATTTAATTGACATGTGTAACTAACCTAAAGGTAGATGGAGGTCTGCCCTCGCGGTCAGCACAAACAGTGCTTTTTCCAAAAAGCTGCCTGTGTCCATCTCTGGGAGTAAATGGTCGCTGAGTGGAGTGGACTCGCAGGGACCGTCTGGCTTCACTGACAATTTCTGCACTTGTTTTCCTCACTGCGTTACGTCGTGGAATGAAGGGGCTGCAAACCTCATGTTTTCTATCCATAGAGGCCATTTAGGCTTATGTGAGATTTTCTGCAAATGACTTCAGTGGTTTGAGTTCATTATGCAGGTGGTGGCAGGGTGTCACACTGATGGGAAACAGTTGTAAACATAAAATAAGGATAATGCCAGAACAGAAAATGAACAGCAGGTGTAAAATGTATCGGAAGTTGCAATGAAGAACATTTGATGCTTGGCAAGCGGAGATGAAAGAGGTATCCAGATCCTTTGGGTGATCTTAAGTTGCAATGCTACAATTTAAAATTACTCCTATGGAAAATAAAATTCCTCATTCAGTACTCATTATACAGCAGATTATAGCCCATACCATTGTTGTGATTGCATTTAATTGCAATGATTGCAATGCATCATATTTTATAGGATATTAAAAAATGCTTGTAAATCTTAATTTGCAATGTAACTAGTAACTACAACTGTCAGATGAATGTAGTAGAGTAAAAAGTACAATATTTACTTCTGAAATGTGGTATAAAGCAGCAAAATTCAAGTAAAACACAAGTACCTCAAATTGTATGTAAGCGTAGAAGGCTAGTACTCACTTACACTTAATTATATAGCTTTGACAGGTCCAACAGTGAGTCCAAATATAATATTTCTAGAAAGAACATCCTAATAATGTCTTCTTTTTGTGAATGACAAATCCCCATGCGCGTTCACGCTCCGTCTCCATGGTGACCAAATGATAGCTTGGACAACAAACCCGAGAAACAAAATAACCAAAACATTCAAAGAGATCTTAACTTTTAATTTTTCCCCGTAGGAGCAGATGAAAACATATATTCTGTAGTAAGTGCACCCACCTGTTAAATGACCAGACCGAGCAGGAAGCGGTTGAACAAACCGGGGTGTGAACAGTATGTCCATAAAGTTTAACAGATAGTAAAGAAAACTACAATAAACCTCCCATTAACCCCGGGAAAAACCTCTTCGGGTGACAGTCGGGACAGTTTTCACACCAGACTTTCAATTCGGCTTCCACAGAAAAAAAACAACAATCACAAAACCATCAACTTGTTGATATTTGTTAAGTTTTCCAGCTCTGCAGCCTGCAGCAAACTGGTCCGACGTGCACGAGCTGAATGGAAGTCTCGCGCGATTCGGTGACGCGCGTCTCCTCGCGGTGTAAAGGTAAAAGGTTAAAAGGTTGGATATAAAGTATGATTTCTTTTCAAGAAAATGTGTCGATTTAAAAATCGTAACAAATCGCTTTGATGATTATAGGCTCTCTGAAGGACAAATGGACAAGTAGGTGAGAGGAATCTTAAAAGTGCTAAACTCAAAATTCAGAGCATTAACACAGCAGATAACATTTACAATGTAAAGATATAGTGGAGGTCATGCTTTCTTTGTGCTTTGTTTACACAGCCGGGCTGGCCAGTCTCTGTTGTGGCCCATTGGCTCTAATGGACGTCGTGGAAGCGTAGCTCCTCCCCTTCTGCTCCTCCACACGGTTCTGTTACCACTGTTGCTGTTTGCAATGTTTGTGCTGTTAGCGTCGTTAGCTGCTAGGCTGAGAGCCTCGTGGAGTCAATAGATGTGCTCTGAATTCTGTATTGAGCACCTTTTTAAGATTTGACAGAATTTATAGAGGGCTTGTCTGTATTTTGTGGGGGTCCTTAAGAACACAACGAGACAAATGTCCTGAATGCCGAACTTAAACTTGTGGTCAGTAAATCAATATAATCTTCCGAGTCAAACAAAGTAAAAGTACACATAATTTGACCGTCTTAATGAAAATACTCTTCATTCAAATATATTTTCAATCTGGGCAGTAAAAACCCATGAAAAGTAAAAAAAAAAAAAATATATATATATATATATATATATACAGCAAATGCATATAAGTGAGCGCCATAGTGAGACACACTATATATAGTTAAGGTCTGTCGACCTTTGACTGGATATGTTTCTATTTATATGAAGCTCTATATAAATGGGTCTTGCTATGAGGAAGTAAATAATATTACGCAGTCTCTTACATAATCGTGTTTGAAAGAAAGGAAAAGATCTGAGAAGTTGGGAAAACACATATTTTAAAAGTTTATTTCTTTCATTGTTACAGCAATATGCTGTCATGCATTTTAAAAGTTCAACACTGTAGTCATAATTGGATAAAGCAGGATAACAAAAGGCACAATTCAGTATCACAGTGTATGAACCAACACTTTACACAAGCTTTATTAAGAGCACAAAATACACTTATTTTTCTACCGTTCCGATACCTTTGGTCCGTCGGTCAGTGAGTTCTCGAGGTCCTGCTGTAGTTGGGAGCAGCGGTCGTAGCTGTAACCTACTTTCACCCCTCGTTCATGTGAAAGACACACAGCCAGGTCATTCTCTATAATCCTGTAAGCCAGAGAGCTTGTTCTTTTGACATATCCGTTCTCTGTGACACAGAACAACATGTGTGCGCGCAAAATAAAAGCAGTATACCGTGTAAAACACAAGCTGTATTGAAAGTTACACGATTATTTACCTCAGACGAATGTAATTCACCAAAAGATACAAAGAAAAAGTTTATCATAAACTACAATGTCTCATATAAGCAGTACACACAAAATAATAATCTACTATAATATGGTATAAATATGCACTTTCAGCAAAATTGTTGAATTTTGTTTTAAAAGGATTTAGCGTTGCCAGCCCGACGTTCGGATTTGTCCACCATTTTGTCGCCACGGAAAGTATGACGTGTCAAAAAAAGAGGAGTGGACACAAAATGGCTGCAGACTTACGCCGTGTTCGTCAGTGACAGTTTCATTCTCTAGTTGTGGTCGCACTGCAAGGTGGTGTGTGACGCAACAGTCCTGCTCCGGGTGCACCGTGAAACACACGGTCGTACAGGAGAAACGACCTCCAGCTTTTACTTCCTCTGTCCATTTGATTTTGAACCGCGCCGTCCCCTTGCTCTCTTCAAGCCTCACGAACTGCATCTCAAAACATCAGTGCAGAGAAGAAGCAGAAGTGCATCGATGTTCCTAGATGAACTCAAGGTTCAGGAGGAGTACATGATGCAGAAGTTCATTCATTCGACTCACACGCTTCGCTCTGGGCTCTTTTAACTCGTCTAGATGGGCCGACCACTTTAAACACCAATCAGGTCTGTCTGGATTTGCACATTCGTCCACTTGTAAACCTTTTCCCCCCCCCTTTTTCTTTTTTTTTTTTGCACCGTGAAATATACATCTGAACAATCTTGTGAGTCTCTGGTTGGATTTAAATAGCCTTACATGCTTCAGTCTCTTGGATACAGGGAACCCGATTGGCCGAGAGCGAATGCCGGGCATGCCCAATCACGGGGCATCACCATGGAGCTCAGCAGCCAATGGGAGGAGGAAGATGGTCTCTGTGATTTCATTGTCACTAAGGGAGGGGGGGAAACATACTGCCAGGACAGTTGGCACTGACATGCTAAGCGGTGGACTCCATTATAGTCGGAGTCTATATGTTTGAGATAACCTGTGGAGCGCTTGCCAAGGAGAGACGAGCACAAAGCGGGTGTAAAGATGAAGCTGCTCTCAACCAGGAGCTGCTCACAGTGCACTCACGTCACCGTTATCGCTGCCGCTCACGTCACAGGAATGAATGGGTTGATTTGTGAGAGCCATCGTCCTGGTGGAAGGTGGTGTGTCTCCTTGGCAACCAGCTCCATCTCTGACAGAGAGCACTCGAATTGCAGGACAGGTTTTTTTTTTTTTTTTACAGTCCCTCAATCGCCATTCATTTAACCCCTGAAGAGTGATATCTCTTCTTCTCTCCATCTGTCCCTTTGTATTCTCCCTTTTTCTTTGACCTGTTTTCACCTCGGTGTTGCGTTTTATCTGCCTCATGCCTCCCAAAACCCCCGTCATCTCTTTATTCATAGGGATGCAATTATTATCGAATAGTCGATTCATTGTTTGGTCTTTGAAATGTCAGACAATTTATGTTTATGTTTATTAACATGCAGTCCACAATGCAGAGATATTCATTTTGCTAAAAAACAAAACAGCAAAAAAAATTGACTTATGCTGTACTGCTTGATTGTTTATCATTATCACACTATGCTATTGTATAGTGTGCAAAACACACCACCCATACATCTTTGCTATTCTTTGCTTGATATTGTGATTTATCTTCCCAACACTGTAAAATGCTCCTGTTTAAAATGTATATTTTATTAAATTGAAAAAGTACAATGTTTTCAAGCACCAATTGGCTATAGGTATAGAGGTGATAAAAATACTACTAATTATACTTTATAATTTGCAATTATTTATTTAATGTCCCCCATTTCATACTTCCTTTGAGTATGTTTCCAGAACTGTCATGATATGACGAGCAGTATACATCATTTTAAGTGTTTCATATCTTTTGAGCACAACAGTTCATTCTTGACCTTGGAAATATCTGTTTGAAACAGAAAATCTTGACTTAAAGTCCACTTATTTTAAAGATCTACATACAGTTTACTACCCTTTGATTTGCTGTATCGAAATGGAAAATTCTTACAGATGTTGTAACTTAAATATAGTTTTGTTTCAAATGGGACATTTCTTTGTAAAAGAAAGTGCTCTCTCATGTTTCCTGTTTTGTCCGTTGACTCTTCTTATCTCTCTCCTTTTAACATGCAGCCTTGCTGTAACTCTGTAGTCAGCTTTTCTAAGCAGTGGGAGAAAAGTAACCGCCTTAGTTGAGTAAAGTTTTAATGAGCCAGCAGGTTGACATGACAGAAATTAGCAGTGAATCATTCTTGAGGTTTGTCTTTGTCAGCAGCTTGCTTGTTTCTGGCAAACCGGAGCGTGGGCTCTGACACGAAAAATCTAACTCCTAACTTCTCAGCACTGATGCTTGTGCAAGATTGCATTCAGCTTTTTTGCTTAGTCAGATATCTGAGATGAATTTGGTTCTTCAAGGGAAGTTAGTAATAAGGGGAGATGTCTCATACAGGAACAGGACAGTGTGTATTTTGCATTTCTGTGAAGATAAAAACATGCTAAAGTAACTTTTCTTACATGACAACAGGCACTGTTTTTCACTTGATCACCCTTAACAGTCAGTTTTTTTAAGGAGGAAACGGCAAAAAGAAATATAACAATACTGTTTACAGTCACAACGTGTTATCTGTGCAATAATTTTCCTTGGCAGTATTTTTCTAAACGTCAGGCTGTCCCACGTTCATGTCTTTCCACACTGTTCGGTCCGAGGCAGAGGCGGGTACGAAGCCAGAGTCTCCTGCTGTCTGTTAGGACTAAGAGTCAACTGACACCGTACACATACAGACAGTCGCCGCCTTATCGCTCGTCTCTCTTTGTGTGCATGGAAAATAAAACATCTCGCACACACGCACACTTGTGTTACGCACAGATGAGCTTTTTGAAAGCCTTATCCAGGCATAAACAAGGCACGCAAACACTTGAACATATGGGCATGCAGGTGCCCATATGCACATACAGCAGGAGAAACCATGAGATACAAGTTACAAGTCTATAACAACTTGAAAATTATACTAATCACCCTATTGCCTGGTCACTTGTATAATACTGGTTAAACCGTAAAACCTTTTTTATTGACATGCATCAACATCTATGTAAGGCAGCATTTGAAATAATAAGATAAAATAGATAGTAACACATTGTAGAAGCTACAGTTAGTAGCCACCGGGGTTCTAAGAGAGCCAGGCCAGCTGTTTCACCCTGTTTCCAGTCTTAATGCTAAGCTAAGCTAACCAGCTCATATTTATTCTACAAATAGGAGTCAATCTTCTCATCTAAAGAAAGCAAAATGTAGAACTGCTTCTTTTAATATAGTTTTTAAAACCCTCCCTGTGACTGAAGAGTCCCCCCCCCCTGAGATTGCCATCACCCTGACAGATCCCAGTGAGGCATGTCCATCTCATTTTGTATGCTAATCAAAATGCAGGCGACTCAGCCCTATCTTGATGGAGCTTGTGCCCGTTTCTATGAATAGATATGCGGGTGTGGGTGCTGACCTGTCTGTATGTTTCACCGTGTTCCTCCCCTTGCGTCGGCCCTCGCAGCACTTTTCACCAAGGCCATCTCACCACATGTAAACATCCTCGAAACATGGCAGGCCTTGTTGTTTCCTGTATTATTCTATTTGTGAAGCACTTACAGATGCTGAAATGCTAATGTGTGTTGCATCTTCGACATTCTTCAAAAAAATTTCTGTTTACAAAGTGAGCATCGAGGTCTGCGTTCGTCGCTCTCTCAATAGGCTTTTCTGAACAAGCACACTTGGGGGCTGGTGAAGGCCATCGGCACTCGCCTCGCTCTTTTACGGATTCTATTCTCTTTCCAGGCTTTAGTGTGTTTATCAGGGTCCCACTTATGTAAGTGCATTTGTGTGTCTTTTTGCATTTGTATGGCAGTAACTAACCTTCTCCTTTCACTTGAATGCCTTTTGCTCATTTTATGTTACACAACCAATGGTGCAATCATGCTCTTTTATTAAGAGCAAAGAAAAAAGAAGAAGAAATGTTTCAGCGTCTTAGCTTCATATACTTTAAAGCTGCTTTTTTGCATCTGAAAAAATCTCTCAAACGATGCATTTTAAGAGCAACACACCCTTAGATTAACAAGAGAAGCAACTGTTATGGTTTCACAATGATCTGGAAATCGGCTGCACGGTGCATGCTTCACCACTGTTACTGGAACTGTGGAATGCAGTGGAATAATATTAGGTACAAAGGTGCGTACAACAAATGAACCGATGCCAATCTAGAGTTGTCTTTCAAAGTGTACTGGTGCACAAGAGGGTGTCCCATCGTTTCTCTGCTTATCACACGGGGGAACATCCCCTTTGACCCCGCTGTACTTGCAGACACACAGAAGAACTGAGCCAAGTGGAACACAAAACAGGAAAGAACACATGGCTCAGTTGCTCCTGCTGAGCATTCCCAGCTGAACCTGTCGAGCCCAAACCACATTTTTTTAACATCCCATTCTAAAATGGTAACAATATTTAACAGACACAAAACAGGGACTGATCCCATGTGCACCAGCAGGACATTATGCAGAGCACTTGATGGAGCTCTATAGTAACCTGCACTATATTAACTGCCACACACACTCTCATATCACTATCATCGGTGAGGTCTTCTGGTCCTGCCGTCCCCCCTCCCCCAGACCCTGATCGCCTTTGTTCCATCGTGAGGATCATCCATCCCTCTTGGGTGATATTTGCCATTGAATGACCATAACTGGCCTTCTTTCTCGTAGCATTTCTTTCTCTCCCTTTGTTTCTTCCTACTGTTTTCCTCTCTTTCCTAAATCCTGCCACAGTCTTCTGTCTGATTAATGGTGAGGGATATTTTCCATGACTGGACTTGCTCGTATCTTGCACGCACATGCACACACAAATAAGCAAAAACACAATCTTAGAATCAACCGGTTAACAATTTGTTAAGATCTCCTAATGAAAGACAACTTGATTCATTCATAATACTCACACACACACACGGAAACAACAAAGCACAATTATCATCATGTGTCCATGTGCAGGTTTGCATATCTTGCTCTCATGCAATAAACAAAGTCAAGTTTAACTGTACATGGACTCATGCACACACAAACATATAAATGCACAGATGTGCACGTCAAAGCCACAACACACACCCTCATAAACACACATGTAACACAGATGAGAATGAGGCCTTTAAGAGAAGGGTGGGGAAGGTAGTCACACAAGCATAACTCACATAAACACACATGTGAGCATGCTGTCACACACGCATGATGAGGACAAAGAGACAGGATCTAAGACAGACATAAAACACAAGGCACAAGATGCACATTAAAGCAATTAGAGATTATTTTCCACATTTGACCAGACTGATTAGAGGCAGGCAGCGTCTGGTCTGTAATGTGGTCACTGGTCTGATGGGTTGTGTTGTATGGGCACTGTTTTGCTGGACATTTTGGGGACATTTTGGAAATATATTGCTGATAAATAAGAATCTAAAGTGATTCATGCTTGATTGGACGCTGACTCATTCTCATTTGTTTCGGTAGATTAGCTCTTCTTTGTTTCGCCAGCCGACACACCAACACCACTATTACTTAACGCGAGGAGAAAATGGGATGGAGAGAGGGAGGAAAGGGAGTAATGAAGCTATATATGTGCTTTACCCGGCGGTTTGAATGGTGAGTGCAGGCCATAATTCACCTCAACGCACACGCACGTGCACGCAGGCACAAATGAATGCATACCCTCACACACGTGTGCACATGCACACACACACACGCGCACACACACGATACTTTTGACTCTCTCTTTGTGTCTTTGTGTGTGTCCTGCCCTCCATTTAGGTCAGTGCAGAGAAGATATATGGATGTGTGAAACACAGTGACCTTGACGTTCTGTGTGTGTGTGTGTGTGTGTGTGTGTGTGTGTGTGTGCGTGCGCGTGTGCGTGTGTGTGGGATGGGGGTAGGTGAGGGTCTACATTGACTGTGCACCAATCATCTATGAATCATTATAATGGTGCACCAGTACATCAATTTTCAAAATGAATCAACAAAACATCAAATGAATGCAGTATCATGCTTGCCACAGCAGTTTTAAATTGCTGGTCATCATGTGATTACTGGCAATTATTTGAACTGATATTTAGAATGTTACTGTAAAAATATCAAATTTGACATTTATAGGATTGAGTTATTTTGTTTTAAGTGTTAGTGTTTTTTATGTCATTTGTCATAACAACCTTTGAGGTCTTACCTACTGAACGAAACACTTGTAATCTTTAATTCAGTTCAGTTTAACATGCTTTATTGTTTAAAAAAAGCGTGTTCATTGCCGGATTAACCTGCTGGGGGCACCTGTTATGGCCAAGTTCCCCTCCGGTATAGTGTACAAAGCACATTTCACCACCCGCTGCTTCGAGTTCCTCGCCTCAGACTTTCTGTATGCCAATTAGTTTGTGATCCTTTGAAAAGGATTACGATTTTTGATTTTGCAATGAAATGATAATGTAAGACCCAGTTACGATTGTATTTCAGTGATGCAAATTTGGAAGCGATGCTATTATTTAAAAGTAACTGACACGCAGTAAGTCTGGGTTTTTGGGACCCTGAGAGGGCAGCTGCCTGCTTAGCATGACTGTCTTTTAAAGTTTTCAAAAATTGTCTGACATTTGTGACCCCGAGTAACGAAACCAAACAAGACATTGCAGCTGGCAATGATGTGGTATTTATCACTGCTATAATTTAGTTTCACTCAAATTAAAAATATGATTATTTGAAAGAAGCTATAAACCCATAACAACTCTCATATAGGGGCTAAAAAGACATTATCAATCATTACCAAAACATCAAGATAACAAATGCATGTATGCTACATGAATCTGTGCCCAGCACTAATGCAGTTTAACACTTATCAACACTGCTCTGTCTGCATCTAAATACACTGCATATATTTATCTCTCTATCGAGGTTGCAGAAAGTCTCGAAGCTCCCAGGACGCTCGTATAGAGGATGGAGGCTGACTGAACGTGGACGAAAAGTAATGTCTTACATCTCAGCCACACAAACACTCACAGGAACAACATGGGTTGGTTATTAATCCATAGTAATGAACGTATCCTCTGCAAGACGACACATTTCCATGTAGGTTAGTGGTGGATGATGCAAGACGTGTTCACACGCCCGTAGAGTGCGACACACAAACGCCATCCTTCCGTTCAATCATCCTCCACCACAAAGAGGCGGCATGGTAGAGTATGATAATATTTGCCCTATGACCCATTGGACACACATGTAATGCAGTCACATGCAGCCACATGCTACAGTGGGAGGTAATGCTCTCAACCCAGAGGGAGGAGGGGGGGGGGTGGGAACACGATGGGGGTTAGTGGGCTTATACGGCAACAGGATTGAGAGCAAGCCGAGCACGATGACCCTCAAATGGGGACACAACGCAGCCGAGGTGTGTGTGTGTGTGTGTGTGTGTGTGTGTGTGTGTGAGGGACCGATGAAATCTACTGGCTTGGTATTAAGGAGGTGAAGATGAAGGTTTGACAGGGATCTTTTCTGGTTCCTGCATGATTATTCCTCCTCATCTCCCTCCCTGCACTCAGCCCAGCGTCATCCTCTCTCTTTCTCTGTGGGGCTGTTATTGAGGAGAAGTGGGGGTGACAGTGGAGAAATAAGAGGGGGAAAAAAACAACCCACACGAGAATAATACAGGAAAGAGGTGTGAGGATGAATGAAAGGAAGGTGAGAAAAAAGAGCGGGTGAGGGAGCAGAGGCCAAGGAAATGAGTGTGAGGGAAGAAAGATTTTAATTCGATTTTATTGTGTCATATACGTGCTTTCATTTTGCATTCATTTCTTTATTAATTTATATTACTAAGTACAGCAATGGACACAATAAAACAAAATAGGCTTATCATGTCTAACTCAAGATTACATCACATGTTCAAACTCCTCCGAAGTCCAAAAACAAATCAATGTGACAAATGAAAAGCATCAATCAACACAGTCATTTCCCCTCTTCTAAAGGTTCACTCGTGCACTGCTGGTGCGTGAGGTTATCCATTTCAATCCCATCAATGGTCAGAGCCCATCAATAGACGGAAAGAACAAAATCATTTTGAATCCGTGGCGATGCTTCACCAAGGTGGATAACAAGAAACAGCGGGAACGTCCATCTGCCTCTGCTGCTGTTTTTTTCTTTATTCTCATCCACATGCTGCGAGTTTCATTCACACTTCTTTTCTCTTCACATTTTTTGTTCAAAACATCTCCGCAAAGTGAAAGGATTTTTCACCTTCATACTGTACATCAGGGTGATAGAGAGAGTGTGTGGAAAACACTGAGAGATCAGAGAGTGATTCAACAAAACAAGATAAAGAGAAAATGAAACACGAGGAGAGTAGCGTATTGTATTGCAATAGAGACGTCATCCACTTACACAGAAAAATCCTTTCTGTATTTGATGTTGAATTTCATAATGAGACACGAAAGACCACAACATATTGCTTCCTTTATGAGACTACTTCATGAAAGTAAAACTCACTTTTGAAGTAATGTCCGTCACACCGAGACTTCCACCTGTAGAAGGAAAACGATATTGCAACGTGTGCCCATGTAAGGAATTATCAATTATTAATAATTGTCAAAAGCAGCCAGGTTCTAGTTCAGCTTGAAGTGTGTCAACAAAGGAATACCTGTTTAGTAATGCTACAGTATATTACTGTTGTTAATCACTCTTGATTTTGTACCTATGTTGATTCTCTGTTTACCATGTAACACCGAAAACAAGAGAGCAGCCGTCAATGCTTAAAAATACATAGAAATCAGTGTCATTGGCCCCCATCGTGCGCCCCTGGCCTGATTGGCAGCGCGGCTGGTGGGATCTCATCTAAAGATGGCCTCTATACAATATCTTTAACTATACAATAAACCAGTTAGGACAGACAGACAGACTGGTATTAATGCCCTGATCAGACGGAGCACGTTTTAGCAGCCTGGGGCATCTTCTTCCACTCAGTGCTTCTCGCATTGCAGGAGCTCCCTGAATGAAAAGAATTAAACTCGGAGTGGAAAAACCGCCCAACGTCATTATCGTTTTTTGTCTCATTGCTGTGACTTTTGCTGCATACCTGGATACAAATGACTTCACCAATCGTAGTTACTGTGATCTGAACAGAAAACAGCAGGCCGAAGGCGAATTAGTGCGGTACTTCAGGTTTTGAGTAAGTTGTTTTCATTCATTTAAAGTGTACGATTAACTATTAGGTAGCGTACAGTTCATGGTTTGTGTTAAGAGAGTCAGCACACTTTTGATGTTTGCAAAACCTGCTACGTCTTCTCAGGCCCTATTCCTGCTATTGGCCGTCTATTTTAACCAGCATTCTCCTCCCTTTCTGCTTTCTCCACCATGTTTTGGCAAGGGCACCGTCGCTGCATCCTGTGCTTAGCACCGCCCAAGACGATTATTAGTTTAAAGAAAAACTAACAAGCCAGAGCACTTTCCCCCTCTACCAGAATGATAATGTGATGTGTAGAGATGCAAAACTACTGGAGAATAAGTTGTATTTTTCATGTAATTATGTCAAATTTTGTGCCTGACAGGTCTTTCTTTACTTTGGATATAGTTGTTTAACAAAGTCCACTTTTGGCAGAGCTTTAGGCCACGTCTCATGGTCTCCATAAGCGTATGGAGTTTGCTCAGTTGTCACATGTGTTTTATTTGTAAAACACATTTTTTATTGAAGCTTTGTTACGTAATGTTCAGAAAAGTTAGTTCACTTGAATAGTTCTGAATTTCTACAACTTCAAACCACACAGAACACATAATTAACATAGCAAAGAGTATACAAGCGCACAAAACAACCACACAAACAATCAAAAGGAAAAGAAAAACCTTTTCGTATGGACCAGATTTTCCTCAAATCATCATCATAGTCAAATGTAAACGTAAGAGAATCTTATAAGGTCAGTGAAGATGAAAGAAAAGGAGGGGAACGATGCCACAGACCAAGGCGATGCTGCTGTCTATGTAAGAGCAGTATTCTGTGCTTTATAGCAACTGAAGGGCTTTGATGCTGTAAGGCAGACATAGGACAAGCTCAGTTGTTGTACATGTTTGACTACAGCACTTCTAAAATCTGCCAGTTTCTCTTCTTTCTACGAACCAAACCATTCCTTCTCACTTCCTCTCATATCTCTATTTCTGTCATTGCACCTCACCTCTCCCTATCACTTTTCACGCCGATGCTGTGCATCACATCCTCACACGTTCGTACTTTTGCCCATATGGATGCACATATTGTGAATCCCAAACGGAGGCAAAGGAGAAGCAATTGAAAGGCCCGTGATTACGTTGGTATAAATTATTACACGGAGATCGTTCCCACATAACAGTAATAAATGTGTGTAAATCCATGATAATGATGATTTAATTATTTTTTTTTTCTGTCCGTGAATGTGTAATTACACAAAGTCTGTGCAGTGTGAAGCGATCTGTCGCTCCACCACAGGCTGTCTGAGCTATAATCTGCCGTGATGACGCTCATCACAGCCTGTGAATGGAGGTGCTGCGGGACAATGCTCAACCGCTCTGTGCCGGTGTGCCATTACAGAGATGACATCATTCCACTGCAGCACTTAGCAGACACACACACACACACACACACACACACACACGCACACACACGCACACACACGCACACACAGAAGTATCATTTACGACTGCTCAGTTCTCAGGCCCCCCCACCCCCACCACATGGGCCCGAGTACAACCGCAGTCCCT
>NW_022280121.1:618081-642759 GCF_004355925.1 Anarrhichthys ocellatus
CCAGAAGCCTCGGTGACTCCTCATCCTCCAGTCTGGTCAGGCAGTAGTCTGATTTCTTGCTTGTTCTAATTGCAAAGTTATCAATTCCTCAGCCTTTTGTCGTGGTTCAACCAAGGTTTGGTCTCAGGCTGGTCATACCTATTATAAATGGCTAAACTCAAATGTCGGGTCCATCAGTAAACAGACTGGGATTAGAAGACAGAATTTAGTCATCGGTCATGAGGTTTGAGATCTTATGTGTTTTATTTTCAGAAACCGCCAAATGGCCGAAAGATTACCTCAGCGGACAATAAAGTTGTATTCTATTCTATGATGAAGCTGCAAACTTGTGTCCAGGAAATATGCGTTTGCCGTTGTTAATATGCACATGAATGCTGAACAACTTTATCAATCGAGCGACACAGAAAGTTCCAAACAATCTGATGACTAGAGCCCGATCAATACTGGATTTACTGATCAATACTGGATTTACTGATCAATACTGGATTTACTGATCAATACTGGATTTACTGGAGGCTGACACCAACATCAATATTTGAGTTTAAAAAAAAATCCAATAACAATATATGAACCAATATACTGTAGTGAAATTGTTATTTATTGGCTTACATAAACCACAATATTGATATCTGCAGAAAGCTAATATCAGTCGGCACAAACAGTTTTCTGTGTAAACCCACACACTAGCGCTGGCGAGGAGTAAGTCGTGTCTGTTTAATGTCTGCTGAACACTGCGATCCTCTCCTATCAGGTGATAGCACGTCTCCTTCTGTGGCCAAGTATCTGTCACAACGGGTGAAACTATGACTCATTCCTGGATAACGTAACATAATGCATCACCTGGCGACCTAGAGCTCAATACATTGTTGACCTGATTCCAGTACTCTGAATCACTGCACATACGTATCTCCTGCTCTGCGTGTCAAATAGGCCCGGTGTTATGCGTGTTGATGGCTGTTAGTTCCCACCTGTTAGAGAGACAATCAAACAATCAGAGGATAATAAAGTCACATGAATAGTAGATTGCTTCTTCAGGTGACAAATCAAATAAAAACAAGACATGAAAAAAATAATTCTAATTCACTTCATATGGTACAGTGCACAATATGGTGTATGTTTGGCAAACACAACACTATCATGTACTGAATGCCCACAGAACCTGCTAGTGTCTTTGCTTCATGTTTTCAAGCCAGCTGCATGCATGTTGTGTAGGTGGAGTGATGACTCACGATACTAAACACTGTGTGCTATGAACCATAAATAAAACCAACTACACACGTGTGTGTGGGAAGACTCACATGGCACTCAAAGAATGTACTGAAAGGACCCCACCACTCCCTATTAGGTATTGCATCCCATTCTGACACTGAGAGTCGGCATACTCGCAGGTAAATGCAGGGTGGAGACGAAGACGGCGGGGAAACAAATAGAAACGGTTAGTTATGACATGACAGGAAACCCGCCGACGAGACAACAAGCAGAAGCGAGAAACGGACAGCAGACGGGTGCTTATTTTGCTGCGTATAAAACGACATTACTGTATAGCTTTGGAATGCTCTAACCATATAAAATGTAAACTCAAAGTAAAAATTGCAAAGCCACATTTATTTTCCTGTCAATTTAAAGCTAAAAATGGTGCCCATCATCACGCGAGTGTAAGGCTCAAATTCACTGAATTTTGAATCTGGATGTCAGTTGCTCTGAAATGAGTCGAGAAAACACGGACGAGTTCAGAAGAGTTTCCAGCCAACCAGTAACCTCAGTGACCTCACATGGACTGGTGTGACTGCAGCCAGACCAGACATGTTGTGAACGGCTATTGAAGTGCGGGTTTGGTATTTGTAGTTGTGGTGAGCCTGCTCTTCCAGTCATAAAGCATGTTTGAGAATTTCGGAGTCTGCAGTCAACCCTGAGCTTTTGCAATGTCTGTTTGGAAGAGCACAGTGGATTGTTTTGTTTCCATTTCTTTTCTCCTTTCTAAAATGTCTCTTCATGAACGAGTGCTTGAAGATACAGAGTAAACAGAAAGGACTTTGGGTTTGTTTGAGGTTATTTTGTATATATGAGAGCAAAATGAAAGGGCCACATTGGTAGACCTAAAGTACCTGATGCATGTCCTGGGTTTGGCAACAATGACAAACAATGTGGTTATGAATGTAACATACTGTATATGACGACACAGCTTGGGTTCCACAAATCACTCAGGCTAGTTTTTACTCTGACAAAGTGAAGACAATAGACTGTTTCAACAGAATTGAAGTGCTAGGCGACAGCTTGCCTCCATGTTTACTTCCTGTCAGCTGATGTAATTCACATGCACTGCCACAAGGAATATATAACAGAAGGCAGGGTCATTACGTCATTCCAATTTTGGTGCTAAAAATAAAAAAAGATATAGTTACTTTAAATGCTGCAGCCTGAACATTCCTTAAAATAATGAGTCTCCTGTCAACTAACCCGTAAGTTACTCTCATCCACACACTGAAACGCACATTGTTCACACTCGCTTAAATCTACTAGATAACCTGGAGTGATCTCTTTATGATAACAGGCCTGACCTCTGGCAGAAGGGAAAGTGGTCTATTGGCTGTTCTCAACAGGCGGGAGGGCCAGACGGGGGAGTAAGAAGAGCGGCCTGGCCCGGGTCTGAGTTAATATTTCAGACATGCAAGTGACCCCCATCTCTGACTGTTCCCCCTTTTCTCTTTTATGTTTCGCAACAACCGAGGAAAAGCACCCCGCCTGGTGTCAGGTATCAGAGGGTTGCTGTACGTCTGCTCTGGTTTAGTGCTGCCTTACACATAAAAAAAAACATTGTGCAAGAGGACTTCCAGGAACTTGTGAGGAACACAGAGTTGTTTTGCTGTTTAGATCCCTCCAGACTGACATGAGAAAAAGATTTATCTCCTGGAGGGAGGGCGAGGTTAAATTTGCTCATGCACAAGTGCTCAGACACACACTGTTCTGGAAAACATTAGGGCAGCATAACTGGTGAATTAACATCATATGTAAGGCAGGCGTTAGCTGTAACGTTTTCTTTACTGGGCTCTCGTGGCTCTACGAGCAGCTTCCACAGCAGCACTCGTGACGTTAATATAGCTCTTAATACTTTCATATTTTTACAGCACTAAAATCATTTCACAAGGACAAGGAAAGGGTGTGGAGCCTCACCAAGCTTTATTTACATGCGCACCATTTCTTATACAAACTAGATTACAATTCAAAATGGAATACACAGGAAAAATACCCACTAACATCAAGTCGAGAAGAAGCAAGATTAATAAAGGAAAAAGTTCAGAGGGCGTAAGGAGGGGAGCTGGCCTGGGCCACTAAACAATTATGAAAAAGGTCCAAGAGAAGATAATGAAAAGGAAACGTCGAAGGTGACTCAGGTATCTAGTGGTATGTTTCTTCTACTTTTTTTTTTGCTTTTCTTCGCTTTAAATTTGCACGTGATGTGCTGCAGGTGTGTGTGTGTGTGTGTGTTGGGCACAAGAGGAGATAATCTGTGCATCAATGAAGCAGTAGCACTGAGTGGTTGTGTGGAAGGCCTGCTCCACTATGACGAAGTGTAAACTATCTCCCCAAAGAGCCAGAACATTTTACACGGAATATACAAAATGTTTGGAACACCTTCCTGCAATTGAGATGTGCATTTTTATCAGGGATCAATGACCCCTGTTTAAATCGAATGGATTACAGGGTTCCCTGGATTTACCTTGTCAGACGTCTTCACAGGAGTAGTTAAGTGCTTCTAATATTTAGTACGGTGAGCGTAGATAAATCCAAATGCTTAGCAGTTCAGGTGATGGCGCAGGATTCCCCCTGCCAAGGCAATGTGATAAATGCTCTGGAAATTTTAGATGCGACAAGTGCGTAGGAAATTCCAGCTCGATGTCAGATGAGGCTTCTACCGCATCGAAATGATGACCACACACTCACTGAGAGCACCAGGACGTTAACCTGCTGTACTCCACGTGGAATAAAACAAGTGTGAAGCTGAGGAACGTCCGTTAAGGAGGCTTTCCCTGTGTCTGCCTCGATGTACACACACTACATCGTAATAATAAACCCATTAATGTGGGAGGACGCAGCTCTGTAAGCCCTGATTTTAAAAAATAGAAAGTGTGTGTGTGCTTAAGCGCCAAAGACACAGGGTTCCTCCGTGAATTACAATTTCTGTCGCAGGACGGCACCATTGGAAGGGTCAAGGGTTACAGCTAGGTCATGCACTAAACCTCAGATAGCACAGTAGATCATTCTAGTCAACCATGCACACACACTCCTCTGCCTTGGCCTCAAAGTGATATACACACACATCTGTACACTATTATACACAGCGGGGCATACACTTCATGTCGCTACCCCAGACAGAGAAGGGATACCAGGGTGTCCAGATGCTACAACAACGGTGCTTTCCACCATTTAAAAAATCTGGTTCAACAATTAAATCGCTGGTAACAGTGTTCCCTCCTACGGGGGGGGGGGGGGGGGGAACGTTGTTCATCGCTTCTTCAACTTTACCTTCAGAGGCATCATAAAATCCAAAGGGGTCAAGTACTACATGAGTATATAAGGACATACAGCGAGTATATATGCATTTCACACAATTCATAATGCATAAATACATGCATGCATACAGTCGGCTGTGCTGTATGCACCATGAGGGATAGTGAGGGATTACACATCCTCGTGAGATTAATTCAACAGAAATAAATTCCACAGATAAACACATACACTCAGGAGATACAGGAAATCACCTGCAGGAGCACCAGGCGTGTCCATGAGGGGGTGGGGGGGGGGGGGGGGTGGGGGGGGGGGTGTATGCGTGTCACAAGTCCGACAAGAGGAAAAAAATCTAAAGCCATACCAGCAAAACCAAAAATAACGGACCGCGTGAAGTCTTAATCCTGACGTTTATCTTCCTTCTTCATCTTGACGGCCAAAAGTTCACAGGTTACAAGTTCACAAACACAAAGCATTACTGTTTTTTTCTATCAAGAAATGTTAAAATACCATTAGAATGTGACTTGATGTTACTTAAAATGGGAAGCCTCCCTTTTCCCCCCCTGAGTGATTCTATATATGCATAAGAAGCCTCATGAGCTCATGACAAGAGAACAGCAGAGCTTAACACAGATCCCTGGTAGTATTTATTCTATGTGTGTGCAACAAATGTGTGTGCTTGCATGTGTGTGTGTTTGTGTGTGTCGTGATTTGGCTGCCAGCATGTCCTACTGTTTGTTTCAAGTAATTTTGGCAATATACATAGATAGCTTATTATTGTTTGACTCGAGAAACAAATGGCTTCTAGAGGAATGAGCCTAAAACCCTAACCCCCCCCCCCCCCCTCCCCCCCTCCCCTCCTCGCCGTGCTACAAATGGCTGCAGCTTTGGGCTTCTGCAGGTCGTGGGTAAAAACAGAAACAAAAGGAACAAAATGCACGGCTTGCTCTCAGGGCAGGGTTCAACACTGTTTACATAGCACCTGTAACGGTGTGGAAATGTTCACAACCCTAGGACACAGGTATTCATTTTGGCTACATCATATGCAGTGATAAACGACCCCAACAGAATTCACCAGAAGTTAAGAAATCTGACAAAAGAGACAAAATCTTTCCCTGTCCTTCTTGAACAAATATCCATGTCAGAGATTTTCTTCCTCTAGTCGTTTTTCATATTTTTTTACAGTTAGATTACAGATTTACAGATTTCTTTTTACAAATGATAGCAAATATTTTTGTAATATTCAGCTAATGGTAATATAACTCTCAGTATGCAACATTTCATTTAATTGAAGCAACAGAATTGGAAGTGCATGGCATTGAGTTGAGCAGTTTTGACTTGAAAAGGTGCAAACTGGGTCAAAGAGTAGGTTGGTCTGTTGGTGTGTTTGCATGTACTGTATGCGTGGCCACTCAGCGAGTAAAGATACTCCATGTTCATCTTTCCATTTCATCAATACACCAATTATTTCTGTAAAGACATGTATGATGCAGAAACAATGAGGATAAGACAGAAAATCTAGAAAACAAACACTGAACATTAAAAAATCACCGAGAGAGAACAGAGGGATATTCTTTTCTCAACATAACACATCCCAGGAAACCACTGGATCAGATTTACACCACATCACTGCTTGATTGTTTCACTTTACACTTTCTTTTTTTTGTGTGTTTTCAACGGAAACAACTGCTTCAGTCTTGGCTTGATATAAAGTCCTTGTACATCACCTGAAACCCCTTCTGATGAAGCAGTGTCTCTGATGTCAACAGACTGGGTGTCAAAGGAAAATTGCATAATTTGTGAGTTTGACATAGCTTCATTTGTGTTGTTTCTTCACAGGAGGCTTCGAGGGATGATGTGCAGTATCTCTGGAGTCTGTCGGATTGTTCATGGTTCACCAGTGTGGGAGCGAAGGTAAAGCTCTCGAGAGGAAGTCTTCTTCTGTAAACACAGGGTTCGTATTTTACGTTGTGCTGATGGCAGGTTTGGCAAAAAGGATGTCGTGTGTCTGATCTTCTCTTGCACTACATAGTTCAGACCTGGTGACATAAAGAACAAGATGATTATGACTGAGTATTCATAATGTACTAACTAAAAGCAAGAAAATAGTCTTTCTGTTGCAAAGTCATGTTTATTAACTAAATGTCACCAATCCAGCTTTTTTTGTTCCACTCTGCTCATTTGCAGCAGTAATTGAATGTGCTTAAAGCTACCACTGGTACTTCCTGCATGTGGCTCACAATAAATGCATTTTGTGAAGGCAGAGGTAGACCTTTACCGTGAAACCAGAAGTGTTGACATTAACTTTTGCAGTTTCCATAAATAGTAGATACAGACTTTTTTTTTGTCGTTTTGAAAATTTGCATGGATGTAATACATTCTATTTCACACTTTGCGGGCGCATTGCTGGGGACCCAATCAGCGGGGTCGGTAAAAACATAAACTGGTGGAGAAGCTTTGTTCTTTAGCAGGTCAGTTTTGGTTTGAGGAAAACAGCTGAAGTGGTTTAGTGAAGAGATGCAGAGTCGTGTAATTACGTTGAGAGAACCTTTTCCATGTGGATTTACAAGACAATGAGTGCAGCATGGACTCTGATTAGGGCTTGTGACAGCTGTTCAGAGCTTTTTCTTCAGGTCTGTATCTGTTTGCAACACCAGTAATTGTACAGCACGAAAATGAAAACAATGTAGATACACTTTTCACAAGTCTAGAAAGCATGTTGGTGTATGAATATTTTCACTTATAGCACACTATCATGTAAGTTTACACATATCTTAATCAGTTCTGCACAGAGACTTCTACAGATTTTACATTTTGTAAAAAAGAACACTAGTATCGTATCTGTACTCGGCATTAGATTAAATGTTGGAACCGAGTGAGGAAAGGTTAGATCAGTGCATCCCTAATTCAAGGCCACATGGTTTACGCCCATGCACACAACACCCAAACATACACACCTGCTCTGCTCCTCCCCGGCCTGACCCTCTCAGCCGGGTACCCGGCTCTGAGAAGTCTGCTTGGTGTTTGCGAAGTTGCCGACTCCGTTCATGTTGGCCAGAGAGTCAAAGTTAAAGTCCAGGCCATCTGCGTCCATCAGCTCGTTCCTAATGATGGAGTCCATATCACACTCCAGGCTGCTGTTGAACATGTCCAGGTCCAGATCTGTGGGGAAACGGTCCTGACAGATCCCTCCACTGCTGCCAATTGTCCCGTTTAGGAAGATCGAGGTGTCGATCTGCATGGAAGAGGAACCATTTCCTCCCAAAGGTGACAGCAGGAGCTGCTGCTTGGCATTCGCCAGAGCGTTAGCCTCGTTGGCTAGGTTCAGGCCTCCGTTTAAAGACCTCGGGGAGCTCTGGTTGTGGTTGTTACTTTGAAGTATCTCCACTTGGCTGCGCTGAAGTCCTCCAGTGGTGCCAAAGGTCATTACGGGATCATTACGGAGCATGAGGCCACGACGGGAGTTCTGGGAAACGATGGCAGCAGCGCTGGCCTGTGACATCAGCGGGTCAGACTGGGTCATCATGACGTCGCTGTGGCTGTGACTGTCAGAGTTAAGCAGGTCTTGTAGTGTCTGACTGCCAAAGCGAGAGAGGCTGATGCTGGAGAAGGAGGTCTGCTTGTTCTCCTGGATGGTCTGCATGGGGGCCGGACGCAGCGACGAGCCTGCCGTGTGGGGGCCAAAGATGGAGTTACTGTAACCATTAACTCCACCGTTAGTAGAAGTGTTGGTGGAGGGAGAGGAGGTGGTGGAAGGTGAGCCTAGCCCGTTGGATTTGGACACAAAGTTGAACCCCGAGGAACCATTTGGAGCTGTCGGCCCCGTCACGGGTGGCACCAGGTCGATGTTATCCAGCAACTCATCCATCAGGTCATCTGTGAGTCCGTCATTCAGGTTCATTGTACCTGCCAGGTCCGCAAGGCGGGGCAGCTCAGCCGGCGCAGAGCTGGTTGTGGCGATGCCAGGAGACAGTGCTCTGCCAGGGCTGGAGTATAGCATAGGCGAGAGAGGAGGCTCGTCATCGGGCACCTCGTCTAGCTCAGGGTTGGCCAGAATGGGTGAGAGGCGACCGCTGAGTGTGCTGGCGTTGGAATTAGTGCGGGAGCGGAAGTCCGTCCAGGCGTCCAGATCCTCGCTGCTGCGTGACGTTGGGCTTCCAGGCCACTTGGAGAGACCTGAAGGACTGTCTCCGCCGCCTTCACCAGCTGCAGCGGCTGCGGCCTGCAGAGCTGCCTTCTTCTTGGCAGCACGGCCGCGGGCCGACTTGGTGTACTTGTTGCTGTTGTCCATTGACACAGCACGGCGGCGAGGAGCCTTGCCACCCTTCCCTCCCTCTGGGTTGATCATCCACCAGGAACTCTTCCCCGTCCCCTCGTTCTGTACGCGGATGAAGCGGCTGTGAAGGGAAAGATTGTGCCGGATGGAGTTCTGTAACACAAAGCAGAGAAAGAGAAGAGACTGTGTTAAGTGACGTGTGTAAAATCCTCTTGAATCAATCGCTCAAACAATGACATGAATATTGATTTGTTGTGTTTTTTCTCTCCTTTTACCAATACAACGTTCAATGAATACCTCTCATTAAGTCCAACGAAACCGATCCATAAACAACCCACTACTACGGGTTCTGCAGCAATGTAAACAGTTGCTCCGGTGATTAGACACACAAACAATGAAAAAATCCAATTGTTTCAATTGTTCAACCCCCAAATAGACAGGAACACATTAACGTGTTGCAGCACTTAGCGCTGATGTCTGCATTGTTCCCCTGTAGCTTTTGTGTAGTGGTTATAAAGGAGACAGTGGTCTATAATCAAGCGTCTCCTCGATTATGAATGACACATACAAAGAGCCCCTGTGTTGCTTGAGCAGCTCGTTCTGTGTCGGATCACGTGTGTTTGCGTGCGAGTCTTGTCTGGTGTTTATTGATCAGCTCTGAGCTCCTTCCTTGTGTGAGCCCTAGAGGCTCATTGTGGGGGAACTGGTGCACATGATCAAGAGTTTTACTCACTACACAGAGATGTATGTACACATTGAACTGCCATACAACATCCCTGTTGTATCACTGACTCTCTTTCTTATTTCACACTTTGCTAGAGGGCACTATTTAAACAGGAGTAGTTCTTGTAAGTTTTATTGTTGCGCGCCATTATGGGTTCCCATTTGCACGATATAAAGCATTCACAAAACATGTTTACACTGAAGAGAAGTCATTCCAACTCCGTCACTACTCATCTTCACTAATCGATTAGTGTGGAGTCAATGGCGGATTGTATGATGTAAGCTCTGGCTTTGCAGTTATTCAAGACTCAAAACTCCCAACTACACTTGATCTGTAAATTAGACCCATGCACATGAGCATCTAGACAACCCTCTGTGAACACCAACGCCTGCATTTGAAGGTCAATTGATGTATATGGTTATGACCTCGTTGGTTTAACTTCTGTCTCAAGCATTTCCGAAATTTCTTCTTCTCTTTTTTCCTCTTTTTGTGCCCAACAACCTACTGAAGGCCTCCTCTCCATACCCCCTTCCTCTTCCGCAGTTTCTGTTATCTCACAAACACATAGCTCTTATGAGCCCTGAGGGGACTCTGGGGCTATGCTATATCCTCCCATATAAACAACCCAACCGTCATCCACAACATGCAGGCATTTTTCCCTCTGTTTTCCTCCCTTGTATATTTTTACTCCCTTACACGGAAGAGATTTCTGGGTTCCAAATAGCGAAGGCCAAAATCCTCGAGTTTTTGTGGGAATCACAATATTGTTTTCCATGAAGCAGTCCCGTCTTTCCTGAGCAACAGTCTACAGACAATTTAGTCTGGATTGTTTTTCTGGTCTGAGGCAGTTCAATCAGAGAGGAGAAAGAGAAGCTTAAGTTACTGTTCTGAATGCTGCGTTAGCAGGATAAGAAAGTTGGATCTCTGGGGCCCAACTGAACCTATGACCCTGTGTGAGTGTTTGTTTTTGAGCATTCATCTGTGTTTGATAGTTATATGGAAATGCCCAGGTTTTCCATTTGCAAAATGCGTGTTTGAGTGTTTTGCCATTGCAAATGCAAAAGCTGTTTTTGCAGGACGTTTTTACAAAAAACACTTAATAATGAATGGTGTGTGTATGTGAATGAGCATTTCCCAAGTGTGTGTGTGTGTGTGTGTGTGTTTGTGTGTATTCTGTGCAATGAGGTAAGATGAGAAGCGATACCAGGGAGACCAGTGTTTATCCTCTGCCAGCGTCTCTCGAGGCATGACCTAATGCTGCTTTATTACAGGACATTTTACACACACGCAGCATATATACTGGCTAAAAGTTTACTGCTGCCAAAGAGATGTAAATACAGGCAGGAGATAGACTTTGTAAAGGAAAAAGAGAACTTTTGGAAGGATGAATGAGAGCAGAATGAATGGAATGTGAGTTTCCTTCTCCCGCTGCTGTAAACATTTACCTGCCAGCTCCTGACACTTCATCAATCCTTCTCCCTCGCTTCATCCCACACCACCTTTATCCCTGCACCGCCCCACTCCCTCCACCCAGCAAAGCCACTTGTTTAATGTTTCTCTTTACCGTGCCACTGCTCGTATCTTTCAAATGTCAGGTGAGATATTTCTAACTGGATGGAGCAGCACAAAAAAAGGAAACGGGACATCTGCAAGCGACGCATGGACAGTGATAAATAGAGGACAAAATTGGGTGCCAAGTGAAAATGTGTGAGTGATGGTGAGAAAGAGGGTGAGAGGAGGATGATTGCACGATGAAAGAAAGAAAACTGTGCCTGGTATGCATCAGTATTACATGTGGTGTATGTGTGTAGTACATGGTAGTAGTAGATCCTCTCACATAGGCTACACTTCCTCACAAACCATGTAATGATTATTCTTGTTATTCTGGATCATGTCCTTGATATATGTTCTGCAAAAACCACATTTTTTAAAATGTAATTTTTCAAAAGCTTCAAGCACCACAAACAAAATTGTATTCACCTTAATGGTATTGGAAAGAAACATGTTCTGAAAGTGGAAAATATGTTTTATTATTTTAGTGGACTGAGCTGTTAACCAGCTCAGTCCACTGTTTTGACATTTCCTTTGCTTCACGTTTCATGTAGACATTCAGTCTCTCCTGCAGACCACACGGTCTATTTTCTGGCTGCCATGATTCTGACTGTATCTAATGACAAATTCAATCATATTGTTTATGTTATTTTATGTTTTGTTATTTGCAGAATGTATGCACTCTATGTGTATGTGTGTGTACATGCTATTGGGATGCTGTATGCTTACTATTGTAGCTCCTCTGGGATATTCCCAAAGCCCACTGGGACAGTAGCTCTGATTCATAACTCCTACTATGCTGCAACAGCAGATAAATAACACACACATACACTAACACAGCTTGTGTTTTTTCTTTCTCGACCTAATTTGTCCCTCCTTTTTTCTGTTTTGTACCCTCTACCTCATTCTCTCTCATTTGAGATCTAGATAACACATCTGGGCCCTCACAAGTAGGTTAGTGAACTAACTTTGGATTCAACGTTTGTCTAACAAATGTCTTTACTTTGAATATTAATACCTGCCTGGCAACCTCACAGTAGCAACAAGACTCCAGGAAGTCACTGAGCCCGGCCAACAAATATTTAGAAAATAAAATATTCATGAAATGTGTTAATTAGAGGTGCTGGTAGGTGGATTCTGTTATGTTCAGACAGAGCCGGAGTATTGGTTTCCCCATCTTTCCGGATGTTATGCTAAGCTAACTCGCTGCTAGCTGTAGCTTCATATTGAGTGTACAGACATGAAAGCGATCTTTTCATCGAGTTTTCGGCAAGGAAGCAAGCGCATGTATTTCCAAAAATTGCCAAACTATTTCTTCAATCGATCGGGAAACCTGGTCCAAAGAGTCAACCGTTCATGAGACCGGTTATCCAGGTTCACCAGTGCAATGTTTTTGAAGCAAACAGATTCAAAAAAAGCCAGACGAAGCTGAACTCACTTCGTGAGACAGGCCCCAGCTGTGTGTGTGTGTTTTAGTGGTGTGTGTGTGTGAGCGCGCGCACCAGCTGCAGCCAAAGCTCAGGAACACAGAGGCCTTTTTGTCCGTCAGCAACATGTGGGAACAATTAATCACTGTCAGCAACCACGCTAGGAATCTCTCTCTCCTTTCTCTCATTATTCTGATTTTTGTAGGCGCGTAGGTGGGAACCCCTATATTTGCATTTATGTCAATCTAAATGTAGAAATTGCGTGTACATTGATTTTTTCTTTTAAGGGGGAATTTTAAGAAGATTTTAAACTGATGTGAGGGGATGATATCAATTTAATACCCCATATGCACGTTGTAAATGTATAGAAATGAATACCTCAGACCACTGAGGTTACTCAAAGCAGGTTCCTCTGATTGGTGCAGATGATTCTGAGAGTGCTTTCCAATAGGTTGTAGCTGTCCTCGCTCCATCAGTGGTGATTGGTGGAGTGAAATGGGTTTGCGTAGCCAGGCAGTACAGAAAAGGGAGGGTCTGCATGGTGTTGCAAGTGTATTTCATCACCCAGCTACAGCACATATCTGAACTCAAATGTATGAACTGGGTCAGTTTCACTTTGCCAGGTTCCTGTACTCTGTTTGTGCCTGAGAGAATCATTTTACTGGTCAGCCCAACCCAGGTACAACCTTCCCCGCCTTTAGCTGTAAGGAAATGCAGAGGAAACATACAACAAAACCCCTCAACACACACACACACACACACACACACACACACACACACACACACACACACACACACACACACACACCTCTTCATGGGTTGTGCTACAGGAAAGCGTTGGGTCAGAGGGTACAGTTTCACAGAGCCAGGAGACAGCAATGGGTCAAAGGTGAAAGTGCTTTGAGGTTGCAGCTCTCGCCTGAAACATGTTAACCCCGCCCCCTTGACCCTGCTGCCACTGCTGTGATTGGACCAACTATGTGACCTGAACCTCACACCTCTGGTGTAACTAACCAGACACAGTGTGTGTGTGTGTGTGTGTGTGTGTGTGTGCGTGTGAGTCCTGGCCAAACATAACCACACTTTCTGCCATTATGTAAACCAGCTCTAATCTGAGTCTAATGTCAACAGTGACTGCTGCTGGGTCAAGCAGACAGCTTGTGCAACATTAGTTACCATTTACCAAAATAATGCTTGTTTTGCCCTGAAGTGTTCTTTCTTTAAAGAATGGAAACAAGATTAACTTTGTGCAAACAGGTGACGGGAAGCAAATGAACCAGATACATGATGACTTTTAAATGTTATAAAAGCAAACATAAGAGGTAGAGACAAAAGAGCTCATTCATTTTTAGAAAGAGAGGAAACAATTCTATTCTAATATTCCAATCAATCAATAAATCAACAAAGACACAAACAAGAGCCTTGGCCTAAGATTGTTTAGCCACAAATACATGTCACATTTGATTTGTGTAACTCTTAAAGCCCTGTTGGCCGTCGGTGAGTGTCTGTGGCCCCAGTTTCTGTGGTGTGTCTCGCACTTGTTGGTACTAGTCGGCCCTTGTCGGAGACTTTTCAGCTGAGCATGTTGAATCGGCGGTAGAGGCCATCGGTGAGAGAAATCACTCTGATTGACTGTTCGGCTGAAGCAACACAGAAGTGAGGAAAGCAAGCAAACGAGTGAAGTGAAGAGGGCACACAAAGAAAGTTCTTTTCAATTTCCATCTCATCTGGTCATTCCAATACATAAGTATTTTTAAAAACACGGTGTGTGCGACAACTTAACAAAAATATGACCAAAGATGGGGATTACTGTACACACATGCATTTCACAAAACCAGCGTCTAGCTTCCCTTTCTAGCGCATTGTGCAGATGACACACTTGTTATGTGATTACAGATTTATGTTGCGCGTTCCCTCGCAGCCACGTGGACGTGGAAACCATGAGCCTCAAGTCGCAGAGCGGAGCGGTGAAAGTCTAACGAGGTGACGTGAGGTGGAGTCGTAGATGTCTTTGACACGTACAAGGCAGTTTATAAATGAACAGCCTGGCTGGTCTGCACGAACGAGGCCGAGAGAGGATGGTTATTTATACTGTGACCCGACACTGACACACAAATGCACACAAAAACACACACGCAGACACACATTGGGTCCAGGTTCCAGCTGCCCTGAGCTCTGGACTGCAGACAGAACATTCCATTCTCTTCAATCATATGTGCTTTTTCCCAGCCAGAGGCTGGGTGTCTCTCCGCTTGTGTGTGTTTAAGTTTTATTTATATGTGTGTGTGTGTGTGTGTGTGTGTGTGTGTGTGTGTGTGTGTTTATACACTGGACGGGGATCTGGAACTTGGCAAAAGGAATCCTGTTCCCCTCATTCTGCTTATATTTCTACTCTTATTCCCCCCTCTGCTCATCTTTTTGTGAATAGATTAAGGTCTTCATTGGAATGCGCACACACACACACACACACACACACACACACACACACACACACACACTTTAAACATCAAATCAATTCAGGGAATAGATCTATCTAATCTATGATGCCTTATTGAGACTGACAAATCCATCGCTATGGTGTGAACAGCAATATCGAGTTCCTCTTAGAATTAAATTGCAGTTCAAGTGAACACACACACACACAAACATGCACACACACTGCTTTCCAAGAGCTGTGACCTTGTTAAGTCACGAAAAAGCCTGGTCTTGTCATCACCGAGATCTTACTACTGCAATGTCGACCTCTCTCTTTCTGTAACTCCCATCTGCCTCCCTCCTTCTCTTCTCTCGCCTGCATGCAGCGTGTCCCGCGTTGTGTAAGGCCACATGCTCAAAGAAGTCCTTGTTTACGCTTACGTTTCCTCCAATCAGTTAGCCCGAGGTGGGGTAGCTAGCCAACCCAGCCCCCCTAAAATAGCCAATCAGTGCAGGCCGGTGAACAGGCATGGCTAGTCACATTACCCTAAGTAACCCAAGTAATGTGACTAGCGTCAGAGCTGGACGGTCACCTCAGCTCCTTTGGAGCATTGGCTCACAGTCACAGTGGAAAGTTAAGCACACAGACGCACTGGAAGGAGAAGCAAGGATACAAAAGCAAGAAGAAGCAGCAGGGAAATCGATCACTACATATTCTCACGATTTGGCTCCTGAAAAAGGACAAAAACTAATCTACTTTCTGTCATTCACGCAAAAAGAAAAACCCTGTCAGTGGTCGTTGACAAACACACTGCACATTACTCAGTGCAGGACATGCACACTTTACTTTGGAACAACACAGGACATCCCTGCTGGGCTTTATCAACCCGAGTTCCAGGACACGGCGTCCTTAAGCTACGGAGCAACATGCCTGCCAACAACACACACGCACACACTGACAACAGACACATTTCAGCAAAGACAAAGACGACGTCTTCAGACGGAGAGACAGAAGGAGAAACAGGCTTAACAGAGTAAAGCAGCAGTGAGGAAAGTAACTGAAACAACGCGTCCAAACACAACAATAATATTTTAATATTTATGTATTTCACTTTTTCTATATCGGCATATACCAAACCTAAGTACTGGGGTGGGGAAGTTGAGTCAAATATTTTGCAGTTTAGAAACTGTTTAACCAAATGGGAGTTTGTGTTTTTTTAGCAATCTAGCAAATTGAATAAAAGGCACATTACAATACTTTCACACATTGATCCTTCATATGCAACATAGCCCACAATGACCTATGGGATAACTACTTTGATATATTTTGTTCTGGTAGAGAAATCTCTATTGTTTCACGGCACTTCAGACATCATCATAATGTCCCTTCTTGCACATTTTACCAAACAGGAGCTCCTTTTACAGAAAAATGACAATTTCATCCGTCAAACTCTTTCGATCTGTTATGAAAATAAAAACACACTCTAGAGTACAGTACTGAAGGGAAACCATCTGCCAGTCAATAAGTACAAATGCTCTTAATATTTTGGTGATAAACTGCTGGTGGATTTCAAATAATTCATTTGCTGTGCGACATTAATGTTGTTTGGGTTTGACTGTTGGGTTGGGTAGACAGATCGTGTGCCCCGGCTTTAGGAGGATGCCGCAGCCTGCCCTTTTTAAGAACTTGAACCATTTCAACATCTGACGTCTAAAAATAGACAGGGACCAGAGGGCAAGTCTGCTAGCGACGATTATCGTATTTATCTCGGCGTAAGAGCGTGCTGACGACAGATGCACTCTAATACACACAGAATGAAAGCACAGTGTTGTGGTGGTGCATAGCGTACATGAGTATATAGAGACAAGGGTACAAAAGACAGGGGAGGCCAACCACCAAACGATCCCAATGGTATGCATTACAGAGCTTTTCTACGTGAACAGGTGATTAATGAGACCTTCAAACTGTGTGTGTGTGTGTGTGTGTGTGAGAGAGGGAGATTGAGAGGCATTGAGGGAGACAGAGTGAGATAAAGAGTATAGGGGGAAGACAGAGAGATAGAGAACAAGAGGGCACCCTTAGTATTAAGACTAGCAGGGTGTCTACATGATTAATTACATCTCTGCGCGATACGAGCAGCACCGAGGAGTGGAGGGATAGAGGGATAGAGGGAGAAGGGCGGAATCATTCATAATTATCAGGAAGAGGAACGTTGCTATTCCTGTGGGAAGACATGGTGCGGGTGACAAGGAATACCTTCGGGAAATGAGCCTGCCATCTACACCTCAACCCACAGACCTATTTCAAGGACAATGGAGTAGAGAAGTGGGCGGATTTATTTTGAGCATTCTGGGGTTTGAAAGTTAAAGTCCTGTTTGTTTTCTGCAAAGACAATGACTGGCAGCTGGAGAACTTCCTAGGCTTCAATGAGATGAAAATCTCCTGGTTCAACCACGGAGCAACTGTAGTGAAAGACCTCTGGCTCAATAAGGAAATACGCAAAGATATAAGTCGTTATCATGCATGCTTGTCGCCATTGTAGGTGCCAGGCGAGCTATTTGGGAAGATGGCATCTCCATTCTTACTGCCTACAAAGCTCTGATTGGTTGATTGTTTCTCCAACCAGTAGAAGAAGCCATCAATAAGCTCAGCAGTATGATTCACCTGTTTCATTCATCAGCTAATGGCTTTATTATTGGTAAATTTACGAATGCGTCATAGACCAGTCCTGTGTTTTATAGTGGAGGAAAATTTAGGTTGTTGTTGAAATTGAACTTTAAGATGATTAAGATGATATATTTCAATAGCGAAAGGAAAGATGCAGGAGATGGTTGGTCAGGGGAAAGAGAAGAGGGGGGGACAGAGGGAGGAAATGAGGGAGGACGAAATGCTGTTTTTATGTGGGCGAGGGGTTGACTGAGGGTTTTTGCCTCCCGTACCACCACTCTGCCCTGGGTGCATACTTTTATTTCTGAGGACCAGCTTGAGTTCGGCACAGGACAAAATTGTAGATTTATGGATTACACCGGGAATATGAAATAGATTTATGTGAGATCTGTGCTACCTGAGATTTTTCTGTGGAGATGAAGTTTTCTGCCGAACTGAATCCCTTTGCAACTCAGAATGTTGAGTTTTCTTAGTAACCCAAATACATTTCATTTCTAGTCAATGGCAGGAGATCTTCTGCACACACATGAAATGACAAATTTCTTCCTGACTGGTATCTCGAAATACTTAAGTATCGCGATCCTATGTTTTGTGATGTTTTTGATACTGTATCGATTTTTAATTAATAGTTTATATCTATGTTTATATTGTATTCACCATGAATGGAAAAAGACATGTAGGTCCATGAAGTGTGAAAAAAATTATGACTTCACCTCACATTATTGGTAGAAAATCATCAAAAAGAAAATCACATAATTCTGTTACACAATATTATGTTTATTACCAGCGTGACAGCGAAGCTGGTGTTGTTGTCACTTTCTGAGTCTGTGTGTCTGTGGACAGATTCTTTCATGTTTCGGGGCCTCTAAAAATCCTTTAAATGAATCAATTTGAAAAGGAAAACTTCTCACAACTCGCGTCCAAACTAAACCCCTAACCTGTGACAAGTAAAGTCAACTTTGGCAAAAAGTTAGGGGCCCACTCTCTTACATACTGCAATGTCTTGGGAGTCAATTTGTAAAGATAACTAGTTCATGCTGACATGTGGAGCCACCAATGTGAAACAACTACCTCTTGCAGTAGAGTTGTTGATATTAGGCATGATGTCACGGTTAATGACACTCGTAATTGAATTAAAGCCAACGAAACGCCCTTCACGTTATGTAACATGTGCAAATGCCCTGCAGCATACCGGGCCTTTCTCTCAAACGTTTGTAGGTGTATTCAGTAATTAAACTGAATGGACACACCGACACTAAAAGACACAAACACCTTTGCCACTGACTTTCCCTCTGTGCATTTCAGTATGTCCACATTATATTTATCATTACAATGGTCCGCTTGATTTACCTTTGCTCTGGTGTGTGTGTGTGTGTGTGTGTGTGTGCGCGCGCTGTCCCTTTGACCCTGTGTTTCCACAACACAGCCTTCTTAAAAGGCCCCAAGTCTGTATCCAGGCCACGCCCTCGGGACTTAGTTTTGGCTTAAGGGGGCGTCGTCTCATCTGTCCACATACGCGGTTTAATGACCTATCAAACCTTCAATTAACTCCGCTGAAGGTGAGCTATGATCTCATTGAAACAGATTACGGCAATAATAGCATTACGCATAATCATGTTGGCTAACTAAACAGTGGGTTACAAATCTAGTTTGAGCCTGAGTGTTTGGAACCCGAGGGTGCCGGTTCTTGTTTGTAATGTGTGTATTCGTGCGTGCTAGGTGTGTGTACGTTTTGAGTTTCGGTGCAGTGGTGGATTTCACATCTGGGCCGGATTAGTGTCGGGGCCCCGCTGGTGTTCATGGGGCTATTCCCTCTAATGGTGCTAAAAACAGAAACGGTATACATTACACAAGTTGACACACAGACACACACACGCACACGCACACGCACACACATTTATTAAAACTTGGGTTTTATTTTTTTTATTGTTAGCCATCATTCCTAGTTGTACTCCCCAGGTTAATTTCTGAGATCTGGGAAATCGGACTTTCCTAAAAACATGCAGGAAACACAATCAGACAGTTTAAACAAACTTAATTTGAAGTGAAAACGAAGGGAAATCATATATGTTTTCCCCCAAACTGTCCATTGTAAACATCCGTCTCAGTTTTCAGTCAGACTTCTAGTTCAACTTTAACCCACTGTAGTTATGGGATGAGGAATTCTTTTGGGTGCACTCTCTTTCTGTTTTACAACCAGATGAGTGTAGTTAAAGTAATTTAGCCAAAAGATTAAGTTGCAATAAACCAGAGATTTTCCTTTTTATGTTTTAAACTAAACCTTAGGTGCTAAGTGATAATGATGAACGATGGTGCAGACTCGGTGTAGAGCTGTCTTTAAGTTTTATTTTCAAGATTTATACCAGTTTAAGAGCTGAGCCTGCTGATTTAATACTGAGCTATTAGTGCAAGCGAGAGCACTTATGTATAAAATTGGACTTGTTTCCATTAAAATCCATCTCTCATTCTCTCAGGCCCAGAATCTATAGGTCAGTTTAACTCGCCTGACCTTAATACACGACACCTCTGAACTAGAAAGTGTTTCTGTTTGACCGTGTGTATTTGTCTGCGTTTATGTGTGTGTGTGTGTGTGTCTCATTCTTAGCTGATGTCAGCATTTCCAGGCATGTCAGCCCTGAGCAGCTGGAGAAAGGGAGGGAGGTGGTGGTGGTGATTTTTGACACACGTACACTGACTCAGTGTATCAGTATCCCTGAGTGTGTATTTTATGTGTGTGTTTTAGCATGGGGTGAGATCCTAACCTTTGCAAGGAAAACGCTCACACACACACACACACACACACACACACACACACACACACACACAGTGAGTTTTCTCTCAGCAACAGCGAGCCTCTTCTTTAACCTCTCTAGGGTCCGCCCTTTTGAGGAGTCACATGCCTTCCTGCTTTGAGACAAAAAGGAAGGAGAGCAGCAGTTTGCCTTCACGCTCTGCTCTTTTTCTCCTATTATTCTGACCTGGGTTTGGACATGCATTTTGTAGTTTGTCACAGGACTGGTGCGATCACTCCTGTCTTCTCCTACTATTGCATCACTTCCTGCGAAACTGACCTCAGAGGATCCTTTGATAAGCTATCGTTTCATGACTGCATAACCCACCCCACCGGTTTCTGTGCATGCATGTGTCCGTTTGTCCAATATGATTATGCTTGATCATTTGTGCATCATTGGAGCTTTTGCGTGTCTGTGTGCAAACGTGTGCGCCCAAGCTTTTGTTTATACAGGTCTACTTGCGTGTGGGGAGCACATTTCTGTTAAGCTCATTAATCATTGCCAAAGGAGATGATGATGACGTAGCCGTGGTGCCTCCACTCTGCTGTGTCAGCTTAAATCTGCATGTCCTCCTCGCCTTAATTCAGCCATTGTTGTATATGCATTTATCTTTTTATTAGGTCTCTGCTCACAATATATGACTTTTCATGTCTTACCATGTTTACAATCAATTCACTCTTAATGTAAATAGAATGGGTCCAGTTTGTATGCCACCTCTGCTTTTAGATATTTTACTGATCTGATCTGTCTGCACCTGTCGTTAAGGCTTTCTGGTGTGCAATATATCTGTATCAATTACTGGAGAAAGAGACAAAGCAGGAAAGTGACAACTGTGCTGCCAGGATACTTCATTCATCTCAGTCATGCTACTCTTTTATGGCATTTAGTTTTTTTGACAAAAAAAAAAGTACCCAGAGGAGAATGATAGGAAGTCTGGGAGAGAAAGAGAGGACATGCTGGAAAGGTTATGAGCAAGATTGCAAGGAATTTTCAAATATGCATCTTCGTCCAAAGGGACCCACCACTCCTTCTAATTTCTCATTCGCCCACTCTTTTGATTTCTTTCTTCCACTTCGCAGAATGTACAGCCAACTACATTCTTCACCACTTGGAAGCCAAGCTGTTTCTTCCATGAAAAAAGCATTGAAGCAAATTAAGCTCCATGTTTTTGTTCATATTCTGGACGTTATCATTCCATTTCCATCGCCTGGCTAAATTCAAATGCCACACACCTCCTTTTCTATACTCGCTGCTTGAAGTGAACTTCAATGCCATGGTGACAGTGTTGGAATTTCATTAGCCAAGCAGACTGTATATTGTTATCAGGGCTCAGTATTTATTTTGGGCCCAAGGGCGGCGTGAACTTACCCCCATGCTGTAGCGGGTTATTTGGGGGTACGAGAATGGGCATCTCGGCCCCAATTTAGCCTGAGCACAGAGGGTTCAGTGGGGACACGAGAGGCCGTCCTTCATCTTCGCTCTCTCAGGCGCTCACAGCTTAGAGCTTGGCTTCATACATGCCAATACACACACACAAACCCACTTACTACTGTCCACAGGTCAGGCTGGTATTTCCTTACACACAATAGCATGTTATGCACATCCACGAGGATACACACACACGCACATACAGTCAGGTGAACAGTGGCCTCTATTGAATCAGAGTGTCCCCTCCCACCGTCTCTCCAGTCGAGCTCTTTTCCCCACACGCAGCACTTTGTATTTATATTACCCCGCTATTAATAGACCACTGGCAACCACACTGCTACCCCTTCTGTCTCCTGTGTCGGTGTAGAGTGTGTATTTTTGTTTTGCATGTGCGGCCACCAAAAGTAGTTTAGTTTTTTTGGGCCCTTGCTATGTTTAAGTTTTGTTTTGACGGATTCTCATTACGAGATGTGCGTGCCGTGCATGCATTTGTGTTGGCATGGCAGGAAACGATGGTCTCGCAGGTAATCAACTTTGTCTAAGCTGAGGCTGATGGCATTACCCAGAATGACCAGTTAGTGACACAGTGACATCAGTGCACTTCCTCTGACCTCACCTGGGGAAATAAACGCAATTAAAGAGTGTGATGCCCAAATGAAAATTAAAGTGTTACAGTTCGTGAGATTCAAGAGAAGAGTGAGTTTAGGGAAGCTAAAGGGGGATGGAGGGAGTGATAGAAGGGTTTAGCTGTGGTCTGATCTCTTTAATCTACTGTACAGGCTCATGAATTATTTGTCTGTCCTCTCCCTTACAGCGGCCTTTTGTGATCATTTGTCCTCCTCTTTTGCTTCTTCTCCTCTTGCTCTGACGTCCTCTCGTTGCCCCGTTTTTGTATTTCTCTGTCATCTCCCACTCTTTTCTCTCCCTCTCTGAAAGGTTCTTTCTAAGTCAACTCTCTGCACAAAAGCTGTATGGTGGCACTAGCTGGCTGCAGGCCAAAACTCCGCTCTCGCTATTTCTCCCGCTCTGTGTTGGCGAGCAGCAATCACTATATCTTCCTCTCCACCCCACTCTCCTCTTTCCACCTCGCTTTTTTTTTTCCTCCTCCACTTTCTTTTCTCTGAGGAGGCAGAGTGGGTAAAAAGTGTGAGATCTCGAACGCTCCAATGTTCGCTTTCAAACACACACAAACTGTGAGGTGATTGGTGCTTCTGAAAGAGGTGTGTCTGGTAATCTTTCGGAGCTTGTGACCGAAGGCCTTGTAAACCGGAGAGGGGGAAAAAGAAGGGGAAGAAAAAAGGAAGATTGGAGGAAAAAAAACGAGAGAGAAAGAAAGCGCTGACTGGCTTTTCAGCCGAGAGGGCCTCTTTCTGATAAAAAGGCTCAGCACCACAGCATCCACATGCTAATAAAAAAAACAGCACACAAATGCACACATGTGCTCACACAACACTGACCTTAGAGTGTGTGAACCTTTCATGTTGGACTCTTCGGGAAAACCTCACCTCAAAGCTGATTGACAGCACTTTGAAACAAACGCACACATGCTCACGGTAATGAAAGGCTTGCTCATGAATGCTAGTCATGCAACAAGTTCACATCACTTCAGACCACGAGTCTATAAGGAAGCAAAATAAAGAAAAAAGAGATTGAAAGGAGGTGAGGATATAGGTACAAAAGGTAATCAAGGAATAAATGCAGTAAGTGCAACACAGGACATACTGCAGCCTGCACAAGGAAAGTGGTTTCAGGTGACCAATGTGCAATGTCTGAGCAAAATTCAACTTGTGACTTTTACCCCTCTGAACTCACATGCTGACCTCGCCCCGGCCACTACAATGTGGCACGAGCAGTCGGCAGCCGTGAGCCTCAAACCGACTGAAATAACCAGAGGAAAAGGGAAGTGGTGGCATTACGTTAGTACATCGGCCTGTCGCTAGCTTCCCTGGTCACGAGTTTGAGGTGCAAGAAAGAGCTGAACTGGCTGTAGCTGTGACCCCTGTGTCGAAACAAAAAAACAACTTTTTTTTTTTTTTTTTTTTTTCTTTTTTTTTTCAGAGTTGGAAAATATCTTGCCGTCTGGGAAATCATGAAGTTAAATATTCGGTGCTTTGGTGAACGTCTGTGTTGCATCGTCCTCAGTGTGTTACATAATTATCACAGTGTGTATATATATCACATGCTTTAGGGTGTGTGTTTTGTGTATGTTGCTATTCACTGAACTATATCCTCTCCACTTTTGAGGACCAAAGAAGTAGCTAGAAATGAAACTAATAGTTTGACATTTTGAGAAATACTCTTATTTGCTTCATTATGGAAAATTAGATGAGAAGATTGCTACCACTATCATATCTGTGTGTTCAATATGGAGCTGGAGTCAGCAGCTGGTTAGCTTAGCTTAGCAATAACCTGGAAACAGCAAGCCTGGCTCTGTACAAAGGTAACAAAGTCTGTCAATCAGCACATCTAAAGATTCCTTGAAAGGAGGGCACATAGCAGAAAGCAGAGACTAGAGTTTATTTAACGAGGGTCCTCGCATTAGTAACGTAGATGTGAATGTCTGCATTTCTGTGCGTTGCTGATGTGTCAAGTGATGACATCAGTGGACCAACCCGTATGCGACTTTACTTGATGGCATTGAAGCAGACATCGTCTGCATGATCAGACTCTGAATAAACCCGTCCATTGTGTGCATGTGAGTGTTGTATGCATGTGCATTTTTTGTTGTTTTTACCTTATTTTTCCCTGAAGTAAAAAGCCTGCCGTCTGTCTGGTGCTCTATTCCACACTAGGTGGGTCAGTGGCTGGCTGAGTAAGAGGGTAAAGTCAGGCTAAAGTCACCCAGTGTGTGTGTGTGTGTGTGTGTGTGTGTGTGTGTGTGTGTGTGTGTG
>NW_022280121.1:642769-654226 GCF_004355925.1 Anarrhichthys ocellatus
GTGTGTGTGTGTGTGTGTGTGTGTGTGTGTGTGTGTGTGTGTGTGTGAGAGATTGTGGATGGGTGGGGAAAAACCACCTACAGACCAAAATGAGTTCAAAGCTAGTGCAGAGTGAGAAGAAGACAGACAAAAGATATTTAAAAAAGGAAATCGAGAAAGCCAGACAGGCAGGAATGTACTTCTCCTCATGCGGGCAGGGCTACCTCTAAAATGCAGTGAGTGCGACTGTACGTAATGACGGGTTCCTATTAAAAAAAAATAAAATACAGGAGGGTGTAAAGGGCGAGATATGTAGATAGGGAGACAGACAGACATAAAAAGGGAGGGCTGCAGAGAACACAAACTGCTGTAGGGTGCTTTTAATGTGAAGTATGCAGACAGACACTGCTGCAGAGGGAGTAGTAAAGTGAAGTGTACAAGACTTTATTTTGTCTGCTTTTCACAGTCTGCTTGTCTGGGTTAGACTACTATGGGCAACGCCTTGGGAGCACCACTTACGGGGGGGGGTGCTCGAGTCTGTGTGTGTTTCTGTGTCTGTGTGGGAGCACTTAGGGGTAGAGTAAGCACTGTAGAAGAATTTGGGTTAGCGTGAATTATTCACTGGCGTAGCAGAGTACAGCGGTGCCGAGCAAGCTTCTCCTTGGGCGGCACACTCACTTTAAAAGCTGGAATAGGGCGTGCGGGATAGCTCTGGCAGGACGGCCGTGTGTATCAATGGGTTTAGTGTCCACAAAGTCACAACCTAGCAAGTTAGATACTCAAACCATCCTCTATCTATGCCGTTTGGGGTCTACAAGTCTGTGAGGACACCCCGGGATCAGCGTCTGGGTGAGGAGCCAGCAGCGGGGAAACTCACAGGCTAAACTAGGTAGCGTGAAGAGTTTGAAATGGTAGAAAACCAACAACAGAAACCTTTTTTTGTCGTTCATGCCGCCTTTTATTCATAATACTCTATCCTCCCTTTTCCTCTCCACCACATCTCTTTGCACATTCAAACAGAGAGAAAATAAATACCCTGCACTGCTATATTCGCCAGGAGTTGTCTGTTTGGATAGTGTGTGTGTGTGTGTGTGTGTGTGTGTGTTTGACTGACGCACACTGTACTATTGCACTGTTGAGTGCAACAGGGCACCCCATGTTAAAATCGCTCCCTTCCCCCACCTACGCTCCTCTGCCCTCTTCTTTCTCCTCCCCCTCGCCTCTTCAACTTCCCTTCCTCTTTTAACCTCCCTGCTTTATTCCCCCTTTCCTCTGTTGCCTCAAGTCTCTCTGGGTTTGAAACTTGGAACATGGCCAATTAACACAACAGCCGGCTGAGGTGGTGGAGGAGGGGAACAGAGAGAGAAGGCTCACATCGCTACACACTGACCTACATACACTTCCACCCAGCTGATTGAATCTTACGTTGAGGCCTGCGGCCAATCACGAGTGGGGGTGGAGTGCCAGCCAGCCAATGGCATCTCGCGGAGCTCTTGCACTGTCTCCATACAGTTTTCAGTAATCATACAGGGGCAGACAGAATGAGAGAGACGTAGACAGAAAGGGTGAGCTTGACAGATGAGAATCACAGAAAACGAGCGAAAGAAAGAGACCGAAGGGAGTTTGGGAGGCTGAGAGACACAAAATAGAAAGGCAAAGTTTGGAGGCAGAATGCGGCTCAGACAAACAACAATAAACGTTGTTTCCTTCCTTGTTTGCTCTCAGCGTCAGTGTCTTATGGCGCGACAACAGTAGACAGATGAAGGCTAATACTGGCTAATGTTAAAGAGTGGATTAGTGCCCCATATTTGTCCTTGCTCCTTTCCCAGCCCGAGGACCAGGCTAGCCTTTTCTGAGCCGGAGAAGTCTGCTCTCTAAAACAACCCCTTCACCTCATTAAGAGACACTCAAAAATATCTAAAGCGGCAGAATTTATTGCTGCCGCTTCCCAAACACCTCAGGACTCAAGATCATGATCGTCATCATGTTTTTTCTTGAGTTTGAACTTGCTTTCATGACCCCGCCCCCCCCCCCCTTGACTTGTATGAAAGTCATTCAAAACGTGTAATTAAACAATAGAAATGCTCGAATTCCTCGAAAAGTCTACCTTTTGTGGCTTTTTGGTTTCCATCTCTTCGTCGATGCTTTTTTCATGCTGAATGACTTATTTCCCGAGAAACATATAAGCACATCTCTGGTAAACACAAGATTTAAAGAAGTGATTTTTGGCCAAGGACAGCCCTAGATTTCATTCAGCACCCGTTGTCCATGTTTAGCAGTTATCCACCTCATGCCCTCTCGTACAGTAGCTGCTATATCTCTTAATCCCATGATAAAGATGGGAGCGGTTATTGCATTTCATTTTGTCTTATTTGTACTTTGTTGTTACTCTTGCACAAAGACGTCACACATGTAGGTGGACTTTGTGCCAAATAAAACAATCAATACAAGTGTACACGATTTACTGCAGATGTCTGCGACTGAGACTAACAAAAGTAACACTGAGCTCATCTAAACACAGCCTGAAGACAAAGATACAGAAATAACTCTCGCCCACAAACACACACAGACGACAAAATACACACAACATGCACTTTCTACACACGCACACCACTTATAGACAAACACTTACAAACAAACACCGTTGACAGCATGATGCCACCACAGAGAGGATGAGGGCATCCCTGGCACCAAGTGAAATGGAAAATTCAACCTGCAGCCAATTGACTGCAGGCTCTAAGAGAAAACCTTACATAAGCGATTTTAAGTCTAACATAGATAAGGAATTTACATTATTCTCTGTTCTACGTGTCCTCGATTTGCTGTGGTGGCAACAAACTCCGGATGGAAAAAGAGTCTCAAAAGCGAGACAATAAAACAGCCAAGAAAGCCAAACTGAAGGAAAACGAGGGGGCAGCGGGGAGGTGCAGAGAAGCAGCGTGAGGCACACTAACCCATATTTAAAGAGATGGAGGCTTATACAGCCCCAACAAAAGAGCCAACTCTCTGGAAATGATGGATTATGAGAAGTAGAGGGAAGACAAAAAGGTATAATATGATGCCCAGGGACAAGATGGGATTCAAATCATCTAAACATGCAGACATGCATGCACTAAGCCGAACCATAGATTTCCGCTTACATATATTCACATTCAAAAACACTCACACTCCAGATTTGTATCTGGTCCACACATCCTGATGCGCGCACACACACACACACACACACACACACACAACATTAATCAGACTAAAAGCCTTTCAACCACACAGTGATGTCACTGCACAGCGATAATCCATCCCTGAGGATACAGTGGTCAGCGCAGGTCTGGCTCACACTGGTGGTCCATACAAAGCGTCCCCCCCTTCGTCTTCCTCTTTTCAGCTGAGCCTATCAGGGGCGATGGGTCTTCATGAATAATTTGAGTGAAGTGCTCATATGAAAATGGATTCCTGACCAATATTGACCCGACTACTTGAAACAAGAAAAAAAAAAAAAAAAAAAAAAAAAGGACTAGCAGCACTTTAAGGTCTCTCCAGAGCGAGGTGTCCAGGATAATTAGACTGTGTAGTGACAGTGAGAGGGCTGGTGTGACCCTCCAGTTTCAACACTGCACCATTACAGAGCGGCCTCACCATGATACAAGGGGGCGGGACCATACAGGATCTTATAAGCCCGTTTTTACACAGGGATTCTGCATTACTGCTATAAACAAGAGACGCTGTTACGCCGGCTTTACTTTTTAACACGGAACTAAACAATGGCGGCATATTGTTGCCCCAGTGTGTGATTTAGTAAGTGTCATGTATAACATACGCGTCAGGCAGCGACTGTGCATATCTGTGGGTCAGCTGCTGACAATGCACTCCAATAAATCGACCAGGCCGATATAATGATCGATATCAACCTATTGCAGATATTTCTACATCTGTTGGAGTTAGTTTTTCCCTACATTTCCCATAATGCACTTGGGCAATGAAAAAAAGAGTGTGTCTGAACTGGTCTCTTTTGCCTGCAGGTGTAGATAGCACTGTGTTATTGCTGGTGATGAAGCAAAAAGAGTTGAGAGAAGGTGACCGTCGCTCAGGATGCATAACTTTTTCTGTCTGCTATGCATTCTGTTCCACTGAGCTGCCTTCTATAATCTAGATGTAAGGTGTATCATCGACATGTTGGCTTAAAACTGTGTAGGACTTTCAGGAGATTTCCTTTATCCCTGTAATTATCCTCGGTTACAGTCTCCATTAGTATGTGTAGAGGATTTTACATAGATAGTAAGTGGACCAGGGTGGGACTGCTCGCTTGACTCTCCAGCCAGATCACATGAGCTCCAGCACTGTACATACCCATCCCCCACCACCAATATGCTGAGGGAATGACAGAAGAAATGGAGGGAGATAGACAAAGACGAGGAGAAGGCGAGAGGCCCGCTTTCTTTTTCTCAACTCTGTTGCTTTAAGTCCTTACACGTCAGGGTGACCTGAAGGCCTCCTCCAGAATGGGAAGTAGGAGAGAAAGTTTACTGTGCAGGGAAAGGGAGGATATCAGGGGGGGGGGGGGTGTAAATGTACAACAACAGCTGAGGCCAGGGCTTTCCCCTGCATTAGCCCTGCCCCCTCTGTGTATAGTACTACACGTACACACATGCCTATATATTCATAATAAACACAAAGCCCCCCCCAAAATTCAAATCCCTGGAGCAGAGCATGGAAATTACAAACTTGCACTCGTGAATGTCTCCCTGGCTAGGTGCTTGACTGTGTGTTACTCCACTTTTATATACGCATGTTATTATGAATAATAATTCATGCTTGCTTCCCTCCAAATGCACATGTGTGTATTCGGCATTCCTTGCCGTGGAGCCATTTTGAGAGCATTCTGGTCTACGGGTCAGTGTCTCTGGGTATCGGTTACTCTCCTCAACAGCACAGAGGGACTAAGTGATTGATAGACAGATGGCTCGCTGGTTGGGATGAAGGTCGCCGTGGGAACAGAGGGATGAGCTACAAGTTGAGAGGAATCACACATGCATTCACCCGTAATGCCTACAAACACACCACCAGGGTGAAGACGTAGGAAGGGCTGAGGGAGAGTGTGTAAAGCAGAGAGGAAGGCTCTGTGTCTGGGCAGAGCGGTGCTCAATGTGCCTTGGGGCTTTGGACCGATTTCATGCCCCCATAAGCAGTGAAACACACAGTCCCAGACACACACACACGCACACGTACAAACACACACTCACTGCAGGGCACTCTCTGCCCAGCTACCCACATCAGATGAAAAAAAAGGCATTGGCACGTGGTGAGAGGTGGAGACGGACAGAAGAACAAAGATAAGCAAAGAGAGAAGTCTGCTACAACATGCATTCACTAATGGTTTCCACAGAGTGCTCTAACTATTCATACAGCATTTTCCTTTCAATGTTATTGACCAAAAAGAGATCATATTCAGCCGTCTCAGTCAGGATATGTTGGCCACTGGTTCATCCGAGTGAAGTCAAGTTGATTAATGCAGCCTAAAATCACAGACATATGTTTTAAGGGTCAAATATAGTGTAATGGCTACTGACTTAACTAAGCTCTCAAAAAACATAGTTCAGTGCCTTGCTCAAGGATATTTCCCCAGTCGCAGTTTTTTTTCTCATATGCCCACCTAGTCCAAGGATTTGACCTGGTAGACCTTCGTATATCCTTAGAGTACTAACTATGTTTTAGACCTGGACATTCGATGCGACACTCTCATGTTGAATTTCTACAGAGCACAATAGATGGGAGAAGCTGAAAGAGGTTCATTGCTTTTAGCTCTCCGACTGCTTGAAGTCAAACTGGGACTGTAGGTTTGTGGGGGAGAGGTCCTAAAGAAACCGTTCTCTCCGGCCAGCATTCAAGTTCTGACCTTTCCCTTCGTCAGCTGAAGGTAGATATGCCCCTGCCCACGACCCCGGGGTCAGATTTTTACTAACTCCAAGGTCTTAACCTCAGGTTCATTTACAATCTTCTGTCAGCTCCTCAGTGTCAAGTTCTTTTTTTCCCCAATAAAACAAACTAAAGGTCAAGTCCGTTTGTGCACCGTCAGCAAACACATAGGTGCATGCTAATTAGATCCACCCAGATCTGCTGCTGCTGCTGCTGTGCTCTGCAGGCATATCTGCTGATCCTTATCAACCCCCCACCCTCCCCCACTCCCTCATATAAAACCCAGGTGTGCAAACATAAAGGTTTACCTAGGCGTCATAAAGAATAACAGATAAGACGAGAGGAGGGGAGTAATGAAAAGGAAGGAGGCCCAGCTCCTCAGAGCCACAGTGACCTCCTAATCTGGGTTGTGACTTGGCCTAGTTTTTTCCTCCCAAGATGACAAGAGACAGAAAAAGTAGAAGTTCTTGCACAGATACACAGAAGGTAATTTATTACCTCATCCTCTCATAGGTCAAGAACCAAATCTGTTAAAAGAGGTGGCTGACATCTGGTATCTACTTTGTAATCAGAAGGTCAAAAGCTGGAATACATATATATGAGGCATCTACTTGAACTTGAGGGAAGTCTCAAGGCATCGCTAGTTCTACAAGACATAGAGGCTACGTCTTTGCATATAGACACTGAAATGTTGACCTGGTTTTAGATGAAATATTCATGTATCACCAAAATTATTATAATTCATCCTGTGGGGAGCATGAACGTGTGTACCGAATTTCATGGCAATCCATCCAATAGTCGTCGAGAAGTTCCACAATTTACCACCAAAATCATTAGGGTCCATCATCTGGGAACCATGAAAGTCAGTAAAAAAAATGTACCGATCTATCAGGTAGATGTTGATATTTTACAGAATATGTGAAATGTTTAATTAATGAAAAGTGTGTGGCATGGCCGAACCAAACGATGAGAGATAATGAGTGGATGCGATATCTCAGCCTCTCGGTGTCCCAGAGCAGATGGGTTCCAGCTTTTAAAGAGCGACGTGAGAAAGGAAAATTGTCAAATTGAAATTCTATCCCTTGCGTGTTTTCCCTGTACCTCTCCTGCAGTGACATTTCCACATTTGATGTTGTAAAAATTAACTACACCAACAAAAACGATTTTTCGCATACATAAACACAGACAAACACACACACACGCGCTCTTTGTAACTTCAGCTGCTGCAATCAGCCTCGTCTTTCTGTTTCGGTGTTCAATGGCTAAAGCAGGCTCAACAATGGCTTGCCTTCTTCCCACAGTAACCCGCCTCCACACACACACACACTCTCGCACATAACCTCTGAAGTCCAGCGCCATAGTATAGTAGTATAGTGACTTCATGAAGAGCAGGATTAGTGCTAAGAGGCTGTGTGGGACCTTGAGGCAGACTAACACAATGGACTACAAATTGCCAGCTACATGCAAACATCTGAGTAGGCCTTGAAAGGCTAACACACACACACACACACACACACACACACACTTCGGAAAAATCGCCACAAGGAAATTATGGGAACAATTATGTGATGCTCAGAAAGAACTGAAAACATCATTCCTATGTTTTAATGGTGCGTGGAGGATGTGGAACATTGGAGCCCAGCATATGTACTGACACGCTTTGCATGTATGACTCCGACCTGTAGGATTTCACAGAGACAAGAGAATCCTGTGTGTCAAGATAGAAAGCCTGTGGGTTGAACAGGTGGCCGGCAGGCTGGCTTGATGGCACTCTCAATCTTTGCTTATCAAATCTGGGAGTGCCGTCTCTGTGGTTGGAGAGCTTCCACCAGTAACTCTGGAGCCTAAAGAGTGTGTGAAACTGCACACTGGCTGTGCAAAATGTTAGAAACACAATAGACTACACTATGGGAATCAGGTTAGACTCTAGGAACACTTGTTGATTTCTCAGAAAATGCAGCAAAAACTTTGATGAATGGTTGAAGTAATGAGTCATGTAATTCAATGGTTCTAGCTTCTAAATGTATTTGTCTTATGTGATAGGAATAGTTATATCTTTAGGTTTAGAGTTGTTGTTGTTTGGGCAAAAAAAGCAATGTGTTGAGTCGTTTTTTTAGATATTTGTTGATTCCAGATTGTCAAATGTGAGGATGTGCTGCTCGTCTCTGCTTGTAAATTAAACATTTTTGGGTTTTGTACTATTGGTCAGACAAAACAAGACATCTGAAGATGTCGCATTGGACTGACGGAAACTGAGATGGACATTTTTTTACTATTTTCTGCCATTTTATTGAACTGTTGAGCGATTAAGCGATGATGAAAATAATTGTAAACTACAGCCCTAAATTCTGAATTTATCTATTTTGGTGATGATGACGTAGCAGTCGGGTATTTTAACTGCATTTCCCAGAAATCACCTGTCAATCAAGCGGCGTGTTGAGTATTACGTCAATCTTCATCACCTCTCACTCTCACTACCGAGTTCTTTGTGTTTTGTAGAAACATAAATCGCACCACTTCCTGTGTGGTACAGGAGTTTTCCTGGGAAAGACCGACCTGACATTAGGCGTTTAGAGAAGCAATCCATTATCAATTCGGCACTGTCCTGACGACCTAGCAGCTAAATGCTAACCCTCTCTCACCCCATGTTTCATGTCTTTCTCTCTACTTTTAACTAGCCAATAATAGCAAAAATGAATAAAAAGCCATCATGATTTGCATGTAGGTTACAGAAAAGACTTGAGAGAGGGTTTTTACCTCCATATGCGAGTAGCACATCACTCTCACTACCAACCCCCATTCCCTCCTCTGACACAGAAAGCTTTATTGCAGTCAATTAAATGTTAATCAGGAACAGTAGCTCAGCCCGTCCTTTGCAGACAGTGATGCCAGATAGGTGGAGTGGTGTAATGGAAAGAGACAGGCTCTGCAGAAAACAAATTAAAGTTTAAAAGCCCAGCGTTGCTTTGGTGAGCCAAATTCAGAGATGATCTCTTCAAATCAGCCAAACGCTGATGACTGTTGACAGAGTTCGGATGATGACGGAAGACAGAGAGGGAGACGCTCAGGTCTTCGCCTGCCTCTTCATCCCCCAAAATACATAATAACTTATCTTCATTGAATAACTCCCGCCTCAAAAAAATATACACACTATTAATAACTTATGAAGATACGACTGAGGCTGTGCGCATGGTATTATGGTGTGTGGTGGTGGAGGGAGTCGATTACTGAGGAGGAGGCCGAGAGGCAAGGGGCCCACTTTAGCAATGTGGTTATCGGAGAAACTGAGACGCAAGGCCAGAATGGGAGGTATGTGCAGTCTCAATGTATGTGTGTGCTTAAAGTGTGTGTGTGTGTGTGTGTGTGTGTGTAAGCAAAGGGGGAGGGGAGATGCGTTCAGTGGGTTACTCTGTTATCAGCTGTCACACAAACTGCGAGTTGTCCCCCCACCTGCTTGACAAGTTATCAGTTTCTATGGAGACATGCATGCAACCCCCCCCCCCCCCCGCCTGTTGACAGAAGTATGCATTCCTCTATGCATGTATAGCCGTATGTACACTTACACATTTTGAGTTGAGAGGACGGCAGTTATTGATAGTCATTATCTCTATTGTCGACTCCTGAAGACTCTCCTTTTCTACCAAGTGAGACTTCCTGTGCTCTGCAGCTTATTTCCTGATTAATATATAAACAAAGATATTTCCTTCATTGTATTCAAGTATTTTTTTCTTTTGGGTAAAAGGGTAAAACAATTATCAAAGTGTTGCAGAGTCTCTGTTTGCTGGGCGATGTTGGTAAGTGGATTTTGTTATCTTTGGAAAGAGTGGCATCTATCTTTTCATCTGAATCTTGGTAGGAAAGGAAATAAGCGTGTTTACTAAAATGTCATACTATTCTATTAAGATCTGCACAGTAACCATATAGAAAGTCGGTGGAGCTCAGGGCACAGATGTACAACATACTATAGAAGAAACTCTTCAGTCCCGTCACAGTTACAGCTGCTTATAACTCATAAAATAACATACATTCAGTTGTGTTGATGCGTCAATGAAATGCTCAGAAAATTCACTTTTGCTGAAATATCTCCTGAAGCATGTGCTTGTTTAATAAACACTGGTGCTATTTATGCAGGATGATTGATACATACCTCAGACAAAAATACACCGATACCTCAAAAACATACACTGCGAACACTATGTGCAAAATGATTTTTTTCCTGTGAGCACTTTTGTCTTGCATTTGTGTATTTACGAATATATCTTATTTAGACAGCGCAAAAAAGAGGATTAGCCCTGGTGCTCCAATTATTAAAGACTAGTTTCTAACCACAGGACAAACCACAGTAGTCCTCTGCTCTGCAATACTGAGCTGGTGTGTTGTGTGTTTGTCCTAGATGTTAGAAATAAATCTCTACTTCCTGTATATCCCTTTTTTGTTTGGTGTTTCTGGGGAATTCAGTGCATTTCTACCTACCAGTTTTTCTATTCGCCCGTTCTTGATGAATTCTTGTAACTTCAGTTGTGCGCTTTGCTGTGGTTATCTGGCTCCAACAGATCAGTGTAATCGGATGTTGTATAAACTACTGAACAATTGTTTTGTAGTGAGAGGCTGCTTTGATAACGGCATTAGAAATGTTGGTGAGTCAACAGACTCTGGTTTGATACTGAAACTTGATAGTTCTGCTCTAGTTTTATGCTATAATAAACAAGTTTAAGTTAATTTCCGAGGAAATTTCCACCTATGATTTTTTGTCATGCGGGCTGTGGAAAATGACAGCGTCTGCATAACATGTCCGGCTCACTATCACAAATAAACTGAATATTACAAATTCGTATTTGCTTACTAACACAGGCTTTGATTGGAAGCACTGTTTCTAATAAAATGAACCCTTTCTAGGGCGGCCATTAAACACACAACTGAAGAAAAAGGGTTTGTTAACAGTAGCTGGTTAGATTAGCTTAGCATATGGACTGGAAACAGCTTAACTCTGTCCAAACGTAACAAAATCGACATGTTGTGGTTTTCACGAGGACACTTACCTTTCAATAGACTCGTTTTCAGTCTTTATGCTAAGCTAAGCTAACTGTCTCTCAGCTGTAGCTTCATATTGTCCGTACAGACATGAGAGTGGTATCAATCATCATCATGTGTAGCAATTCTAAGTAATTTCTAAAATCTGCATTAAACTCTGGGATTTCTGCAAACAGCTCAGCCCAGCTGGGCCACATCGAAGACTATTCATTTCTTTTACAATCTGCATATTTTCACAGCGACAACAACAGTGTGGCCAATGCTTCAGTGTTACCATGATGGCCACAAAAAGACAAGGAATCAAGTTAGTATGGAGTGTAACAAGAGCAGAGGTCCGAGATTTATCTCCATTCATTAGAGCCCACAACTGATTTCAAGAGTTGGGCTTCAGAGGAGTAAGCTACAGGGGGACGGCTTGTTTTTGCTCACCACAGTGTTTTACATGCAGACAAACGAGGGAGCTGGCAGGAAAAATAATGAGGGATGGTGTGAGAGAGAGAGAGAGAGAGAGAGAGAGAGAGAGAGAGAGAGAGAGAG
>NW_022280121.1:654236-655583 GCF_004355925.1 Anarrhichthys ocellatus
GAGAGAGAGAGAGAGAGAGAGAGAGAGAGAGAGAGAGAGAGAGAGAGAGAGAGAGAGAGAGAGAGAGAGAGAGAGAGAGAGAGAGAGAGAGTAGTGAAAAAGAGGAGTTAGAGCGATGAAAGAGAGACTGAAAGAGGGTTAGCCCTTAGCCAAGAACAAGCTTTTAAAAATTAATACAGTGATCTGAATTCATCCCGAGCACATTGAATAATTGAGAAGTGTCTTTCAGGGGAACAGATAGTGCAGAGTGTGACATGGTTGGGTTGGTGAGGACACAGAAAATACTGGGAAAAGCTGTTACTGTTTGTCTGCAAGTTTCAACATATTTATGACAGAAGATTTGACAAACCATGTGTCCACTTTCACATGCAAACAGCAGGACAGACAGTAAGATAGTGCCAAAAAGAGAGAGGAGCATACATGCTGACATAAACTATGACAAAAAGTATGTTGTTGTTATACTCTTCTGTTATTGTGCAGATTAAACAAATGAAATATGGTGTGTTTATTAAAGCGCTTTGGAGGTGCTGGCAGGCAGATGTTTTCACCTTAGGCGAGAGCAGGGCTTGCTGTTTCCCCCTGTTCCCAGTCTTTGTGCTAAGCTAAGCTAACTGGCGGCTAGCAGGAGCTTCATATTTACCATATAGACATGAGAGTGGTATTGATCGAATGCTCACTAATGCGCTGAATGGGCGCAAATCGCTGCTGGCAGGTTTTCAAAATCTTGTGAATAAGGCTTTCCAAAGAAGAATGGAGGCTGTGGCCGCTGAATATTGATGAAAGCTGTTTTGGGATGAAATGCTCAAGACATTCTGTATGGGTGTGATGCTCAGGCGTCGGCACACTTTTGGCCAAATGGGGTAATTTTCAGATGTAAAATCTTGATGAAGCTCCTCGGGCATTTGGAGAAAAAAAAAAAAAACGTGTTCATTGATTGGAAATGGAACTAGAACAGAGCCTGGGGGTTTTCCTCCACACAGAGGTTGACTGCTCAGGGTGACACTATTCAGACTTGGAGGGGTGTCTGGAGCTGGTGTGTTCCCATAACCCATCGGCCCTTTAGCCTCACACAACCGCAGACCCCTCCTTTGGGAATCACAGCCAGAGGGCAGTTGTAATACACCAATTTAGAGCAAAGCTTGCAAATGTACCCCTCAGCTCCCCCTTCCTTCTCCTGCTTCTACTGTCTTCACACCCCCCCCCCCCCCCCCTTTATTGCCTTTTTTGCTTCAGTTCCTCCAGTTTGGCAGATCTTTATGCAAGCTTTATCTGAGGGCCCTCCTGATTGCGTTCTGAGTACCTGAGTGCGCGCGCACACACACACACACACACACACACACACACACA